>NC_056729.1:1688407360-1688632360 GCF_019279795.1 Protopterus annectens
AGCAACAAGGGAATATTCCCATTCCGCGCTGTATTGTGATCTCCATAGTCAGTTTTCAAAGTTTCAGTACTTCGAACAAGTGGGTTCGTACAAGTGAAGTTCGAAGTACTGAAATTCAACTTAAAAAAGTAGATCCACATATATATATATATATATATATATATATATATATATATATATATATGTATATATGTTTTATAAACATATTTTATTTTACCTATTTATTAACCAGGTAAGTTGACTGGACACTTCAGGGGTGAGACGGGAGCACTGTCTGGTTGTATCTTGCTGAGAGTCAAACAATAAGGAAGTGAAGGAATCAAACCCGTATCCTTGGCACTGGAAGCATAGATGTAGTCCTCTGAACCAAGTGCCAAACATAATGAGTCTGCAAAGTTATCAGCTTAATTCATGTAATACCTCAGTATTCATTCTCTGTTATGATAATATACTGTGATGGGGAAGACCCAGTCAAATGTCATTATGTAATTATCTTGCTGTTTGGTACAAATTTTAGCAGTTTGTGTGCAGACATGTTATGTGTTGGATGTCCTAGAGACAAATCAGCCAAACCACATTCGATGAATGATCTTGCTTTGTTGATAATATCTATAACCCTGGAGAAAGTGTGGTTTGTTGGCGATCTGGGCAAAAAAAAAAAAATGTAAACAAATTCCCTCCAGTGTAAATACACTTTTTGCTCTAAATGTTTGCTTTGTGACAGCATAGCTTTCAGATTTTATCTATATCTATCTATATATCTATATATCTATATATCTATATATCTATATATAGTTATAGTTAGGAGTTGGTATAGGAGTGTGTGGGAGGCACAACCCCCGACATTGGGGGGTGGGGGGGTGAAGTCCCCCACCTAGTTTCCTTTAAAAGATAAAGCTGTGCCCCCACCCCTCCAACTATATATATCAACTTCAGAGTTGCACGACATTGGGAAGGGGGACAAATCCCTGTTATCAATGGATACTGACTGTTTTAGCTTTGCTGTGATCTTCATTATAAATATGAATTAGTTTATCCATACCTTGCAATATGCCATATATGAGTTAAACTAGAAAACACTTATCATCTTGTCCTGTAGGTCAAACCCCAGACCGTGATGAACTGGACCAGTTGGGAAAATGAAAACATGAAACCATGGCAATGTAGTCTTTATCTCAAAAAGTAAACATAGGTTCTTGATATGTGAACACAGCAGAAAAACTAATGCAATGCATTTCACAGAAAAACAAGCCTTTCAGTAGTTTCATGTGCTATTTTTTGAAATTGCATATTGAACCACACAAACAGTCTGTTTATTGTGTTAGAGGAGTCAAAGTAAGTTAATAATCAACCTTCTGGCATGTTTGTTGGGGCTAGCAGGTGACTTAGGCTTCAAAACTATTGCGTACATATTACAACTGTGTCTGATTAAATTAATTCCTAACTTTTCCTTTCCTCACCACTACACCTTTTACCCATTCTGCACAAAGGGGTGCAGTTTATCCAGCTTTTGGACCACATATTTGAAATGCATACAGGAATATGTGATATTCTGAAAAATTAAGCCAAACACATGTAGTGTTTTAAGATTGTAGCTCCATATTTCAGAATGTGTCCTTCATTGTAACTGCATACCTCTCAACCTCTTAGCCCAAGAAATCTGGACAAAGCCTGACATAATGGGAGGGATAAAGGCCCCAAAACAGGAGCAGACTTTAAATACTGCTTTTATAAACTTAAAGAAAATAGCTAGAATAATGGGGTTTGTGTTAAAATACATTTTTAAAGGATATGAATTCTGAAACTCAAATGTATGTCATTATTTACTGATTTCATTCCTCACATCATACCAGTGATTTGCCAGAAAACCAAAACTTTTATAAGGAGAAAACCAAACTTTTGAGGCAGGAATCTGGATATTCTGTGAAAATCTGGACAGTTAAAAGATATAACTGTGAATGTCAATGTCCTTTACTTTACATATCTGGATTCATCATTTCAATATTGTAAAGCCAAAAATCATTTTGCTATACATTAAGCGATACCAGACCAAGGCAAATGGAATTGTGAGCAAGGAAATAAGAATTAACTAGGTAAGTGAACTCAATTGATTAAAGCAAATTACTTTGTTTGCCGAGTTTCTTTTCATTCTGATAGCTAATAATTAGAAGAAATACAGAGTCACAAAGAATTGTAAACATATGCTTATGAGGACTCACACACACACACACACACACACACACACACACACACACACACACACACACACACACACACACACACACACACACACACACGCACACACACACACACACGCACACACATATACACACACACACACACACACACACACACACACACACACAGAGACAAAGGCACATAGAAATATAAATATATATATGCATACAATAGACTGATATGTAGATACAGAGATGGGCATGTTCATATACACATGCACACAGACACACACATAGAAAGACAGATAGGCAAAAAAAATAGCTAAACATGTATGTTATTCTTTTGAGGGCCAAGTTTTACCTGAACTTTGCAGCCTTAGAGATACACACACACACACACACACACACACACACACACACACACACACACACACACACATACATACATACCCATAGACAGATCGATGATAGATATACATATATGTATTATTTTAAGAGAGAAGCTTCCCTGAACTCTGCAACCTTTGATAGATAAACATAAACACACACACACACACACACACACACACACACACACACACACACACACACACACACACACACACACACACACACACACAAACAAAACAGGAATGGCACTCCCCAAATGGGTTACTAAGGGCACAAATACTCACAGTTCCACATTTACACTCAAGGTCTGTAATTAAATTATCATTGTTAATCCAGTCACCATGCCACTGGAATGTGAGTAGAAACCAAATATCATGACAAAAATCCATGTGAACACAGGTGAACATGCCAGCTCCACCAAAAGGTGCCCTAGTTGCCATGCAAGCTGCAGAACCAAGTGTTGTTAGTAAAACTAACTGAAATATGGTAGTAGGTAGAAAAACCCTCGACGAAGTGTCAGTTACTCCATTCTTTTCATCTGGAAACAACTGCTCTTTACCTGCAGATCAGTATTTGACTTTGAACAGGTGCCAGAAGGTACATTTGTACACTAGGAATAATTTTACATCCATTATTGGCATTGTGAATAAAATTATAGACTTTTGCACTACTCTAAGGGATGTCTGTCTCTCATATATATGTGAAAAACCTGGAATTTTTACCAGAGTGTGGGAAAATGGTGTGACATTTATTGGTAGAAAAAGATATATTTGTTTATATTCAGTCACCAGGCTCTGTGAACATTGACTGTAGGTGATGCTCACTGTTGATGTGACACTCCAACTCCATGTACAACATGAGAAAAAAGGGTCTTTGATGTTGATGCCGATACCAAATGTATATTATAATTATAGGGGACTGTGAACTGTGTGGTATGTTGGTCAGCCAAAAGCATGTTACAGTAGATAGTCAATTTTCAGAACGTCAGTTATATGAACGCAGCCTTCCAAAGTTTTCGGGTAGGAAAAATCATGAAGTCCAAATATGTAAATTTTATACATATTCACTTGTACATGTTTTTTGAGCTTGTAACCTGCTCATGTGTGAAAAAATATTCTTTGTTGTCCACTGGAATCACTGAATGGCTGAAAAGTGTATTCCCTGCAAGCAGAAAAATTAAGATTTTTAGAAGTTTTTTATCTGGTTCAGTTATATGTTTGATTAGCTGAACAATTTGATTATTTGAAACACACTAGGTCCCAATTAGTTTGGATAATCAACACTCTACTGTATGTTTAATGTGGGGAGGGTCTCTTCAGTTCTGAGTGTCAAAGGAAGTACTGTGCTGTATTCAGTGAGTTAGAATGTTATAGGGCAGAGGGGCCTAGGAAGGGTAGGATGTTATAGGGCATATGGGCCTAGGAAGGGTAGGATGTTATAGGACAGAGGGGCCTAGGAAGGGTAGGATGTTATAGGGCAGAGAGGCCTAAGAAGGGTACAAAGCTGTGTGATGCTGCACATTGGTGGTTGACTCGCCTACTGAAGAAAAAGAGGTTGTTGAGAAAGAGAATGCTGCTGACTTAAAAGTTTGCCCAGTACTTTAATAAAGCAATGGTATATAGAAGTTATACATGAACAGGAAACAGCTCAACAGATTGTAAATGGAAAGCATAGAGGGATGTGGTACAGAGGGTAGGGAATAAAGCAGATACAGTCCGCAAAGAAAGAGGGTAAAACAGAAGTACCCAAAGTTAATGGTGCATGAAACCGGGTTCTAGACTGAGAGTGGACTGGAGTCAGAGTGAACAAACTGAGACTGATGAGATGAAGGATATTCAAATGAGGAATGGTTGCTTACTAGAAAGAGTGTCAAAGGAAAACACAAGTAATAAATGAAATCACTATGCTGAATTATGGAGGTGAAAGGCATTCATTTTCAGTGTTAACAGTGTGCTGAATTGACATGGCAGCTGGCCATAACGAAAGTTGCAAGGCTTTTTCTTTACTTGCAGAGAACTCTGCAACACTTTTTTCAGTATTTCAGCTGCATCCAGAGCCTAGCTAAGATAAGAATATTTTCCTGATTAACTGTACTTGTACTCATTTTTTAAAGTGTTTATTTAATTTTGTGGCAAAAACAGTCGTTTCTCTGTTTGTTGGCTTTTTTAGTCTGTGTGCCTCCAAAAATCTCTTTCAAAAGGGAGAATTAGCCAGGAATTAGATGTTTGGTAGTAGTTTGATGTTCAATATGCACTTGAGAGCTGCTTTTGCTGTGCTTTTACATTAAGAGATTTAATGATTGGATATCTTGTGACAGAAGGTGTTTACCTGGTCTCTCTGAGTTGTGAAGCACTGCAGGAAGCGTAAAATGTGGTTATTTATTGGCTAGAGGGCATAGAGGTCAGTTATCAAACTTTTATTTGTTTGTGCAGAACTTTCGACCAAACTGCAGCAGTTAGCAGTGACCTGTATAGTTGCAAATGCCAAGACAGTAAAATTTACCATTAAAGTTAGAAAACGATCTGAAACCTGTTAAACAGTGTGGCATAGTGCAGAAATAAACTTACAGCAGCTAGCTTGTCTATCGAATAGCACTACCATACCCTAGCATTATATAACATCTTGCCCTTAATCCCAGTAACTACCCCAAGTGACTCTGTTAAAACCCAGTCCTTAATTGTAAACAGCCAAGTCTATTACAGGACCAGATAACATGGATATGTAATTTCCAAATGTCTCTGAGGCCAGCTTGGTAGGGAAATCAACAAATGTCTCATGTTCACAACCGATTAATCATTAAAGAAAATAACACCATATGCAAGAGATGTGAATGCACAACTTCCTTGGAGGCAAAAATCTTGTACCCAAATGAGGTTTTCAGGAATACCTGCAAAACATTCCTGACACATACTGTTCACCACATGCACAGATTATCTTATGCTGAAGCGCTGAAAAGAAACCTTCCCAAAACTCAAAAACCTCTAAAAGAATCTAATGGCAGCACTATTCCTCAGCAATCACTGAAACACACAACAAAAGCAACACCAGACAGCTCACATAAGCCTACACCTAATGTTTTTCCCAAGTGCAAAGCCCATAAGTCAAATATACACTTTGCCTAATACTCTTGTCATTAGGGACTCCATTGTGCAACACACAGATGTCTCACTCACTAGGCTAGACAAGGAGAAGATAATGGTGAGTTCCCTATGCGGAGCAAGGATCCACATTATCACACACACACACACACACACACACACACACACACACACACACACACACACACACACACACACACACACACACACAGACATGCTCAAGTTACTGCACTCAAGGTGCCAGTATGATTCTATCATAGTCTATGTGGGTTTTAAAGACCTGAGACATACTTCACTGGTCTATATGAAAAGAGAAATAATTTGTCATAGGTTCATAGGTTAGTACTAGGCTATCGGCCCTAGGGCCTATACAAGCCTAGCCATAACAATTTCCTGGCTGTTTCTTCCCACAATATTTACTTCCCTGGACCCCTGTTTTGCAGTGTGATTGATGTGATCCCCGGGGGGGAATTTCATATCTCCCACCCAATCGTCAAGGTTCCTTTTGAAGAGGGCCAAAGAGGTGCTCTGCTTGACATGTATGGGCAGTCTATTGTAGAGTCTGGGGAGTCTCTGGGTCAGGAACCTATCCCTCCAACATGTTTTGTTCATTGTGATGACAAGGTTTAGATTCCTGTGGCATGTGGCTCTGAGGAATTGGGATTTCTTTGTGTAGCATGTCCAACAGCTCTGGGTTTGACATGGCCTTGTATGTTAAGCAGAGATCGCCTCTGAGTAGACGATATGTGACAGAGTATAGCTGGAGTTTTTTTAGATGGTCAGCATAGGGCAACTGCTTTAGGCCTGTGATTATTTTAGTTAGGTATTTCTGCAACCTTTCCAGTTGTTGCAGATGTCTTGAGAGGTACATTCCAAACAGGGCATTGTATTCTATAATGGATCTAATGAGGGATGAGTACAGTGGGACAATGACCTCCTTTTTTCTGGATGAAAAGCCCTTAGTGATGAGGTGAAATGAGGTGAAATACTAACTAACCTGAAGTCCTCACTTATTGCCAAACTAGAAACTACATACAACAAAGTTGCTAGATTTGCAAGAATCAGCCTTCAACATCACATCACTGTCTTGCTCTACTATCGTTCGGCTGGCTTGAATTTCCTAACCAACTCTTATTTTCATAACTTATTAATCACTCTGTCTTGAACAAACCTTCCTCCTGCCCTAGCCTCTCTTCCATTGTCTCTCTCTATAAGCCCTTTTGACCCCTTAGAAGTGCTGACCAGGATCTCTTACTGATCTATATACCTAGAAAATCTCCTGGACAGAATCTCTACAGCTACTTTCCTGCTCTTGCATGGAACAAGCTTCCCATGTCCCTTTGAAGCATCACTCATTTTCCTGAATTCAGGAAAACTCTCAAAAGTTCTCTCTACAGCACCAGGAAACGTCTCTGTAATTACCCCACTAGATCCTTCTCTCACCCCCTCGCCACACCCCCTTGCCAACAACACCTTTCTCCCACCTACTATTCCTATACTCACAAACTTCAATGTACAAGTTTCCCATCCTTTTGAAAACAACTTTTTGCATTTTTTTGGCACTTGTTTCAGTCTTTACATATTTACTAAACCACATACTCACTTTAATATGGTTCTGTTGATTTTTCATTACTCTAACTTTCTCTTTCTTATTGCCTGAACATTCTTATCTAATTTATTTTTATCTCTTTATAATAATGTTCTTGACTTGGTATTATTGTTTAGTTTAAGGTACAGCACAGTTGAGTTTCATCAATATTCTACTAATATTTTTCCACTGTTTATTGTACACTGTATATTTTTACTGTATTTCATCCTAATTGTGTAACTATTCTTGATTATTACATTGTGGAGCTTTTCTCCCCAGGCCTCCACTGAAAAAGAGCTTTTTTTCTCATTTGGACTATCCCGGTCAACAAATGTCAAATAAAGAAAGAAAGATAGAAAAGTAGAAAACAAGATTAATAATGCAAACATTAAAGTAATAGAAATAGAAACTCAGGTTATTGATTACCTGCAAAGTGATTTATTTAGTGTACAAAATCTAACTCTGATGACATCAAAGCAGAATAGAGCAATGGATCCAAGAATTAAGGAGAAACCAGAGGAGCAAGAAACATCTGATCAGTTGCCATATGAAGATACTTTGGAGCCTTTCATAGAAAACCATTACTAAAATTCAGCTACAGTTGCACAGCAAGGGAAGGAACAGGAAACTCTGACACAGTCAATGTTGTGGAGTGATAGGCCAGTGAGTTCCCATATGAAAGGGCAGCAGATGACACTGGATGAAACAGAAAAGAACATGGCACAGGAAGATGCTCTGGAACTTTCTATAGAATGCCAGCAGGAAATTAAAAACAAAAATGTGCCCTCAGTTTAAAGAAAAATCATCTAAGAGAAGAGATGCTTGGTTTAATAGGGATGGAGAAACATATTACGATCAAAAAAAAAAAAAAAGAGAAAGCCAATAAACCCAGAGAGTTATAAAACTGATAAAACAAACGAGCATTGTAATTAGGACTGCTCACAGAAATTCATGTAATATTACAGAAGTAAATAGGAGATGTTACTGTGCAGCTAAATTAATAATAAAGTCTTACCACAAAAACTCAGGACAGTAAGGGAAATGAATGGGAGAAATGAAATGCCATAATGGAAGTATCAAATAACGAAAACCTACAAAGCAATTAAGACAAGAAGTGTCACTGTTAGAAGAGTATAGAACAGGGAACAGATTAACAAAAAATACTCAGAAAAACAGATGTGAAAAAAGATATGCCCAGTATCAGAATCAGAACAGATCAGAATCTATCATATACTATTGCAAATAATAAACTAAAAACACCAGCACGGGCAGAAAAACTTAAAAGATATGCAGATAAAGATAACAGAAAAGTACAAAAAAGCTATTTACTGATGACCCAAAAAAGTTTTATAGAGAATTGGGAAACAAGGCAAAAGGAATTGAACCACCACCAAAGAAGAAGAAATAGATATATTTTGGAGAAATCTCTATGAACATCCTGTGGAACATAAAGAAAATTAGACAGACAGAAGTAAAGGAAAGAATAAAAACTTCAAATGTTCAGGATATGAAATGGGATGAAATAATGGCCAGAGAAAGTGAAACAAAGTTAAGAAAAGCTCCTAATTGGAAAACTCCAGGCCCAGATGCAGTACCTAACTTTTGGTTAAAACTATTAACATCTTTGCACAAAGATTTAGCCATGAGTAAGAACTATTTATATGCACACTCTGAACTGACACCAGTCTGGTTAACAACAGGAAAAATAATATTTCTACTTCAGTGAACCTATAAACTATCTTAAAATCTATAGACCAATAACTTGACTTCTGATGATGTATAAAATATACACTGGAATTGATACTGACAGAGTTTATAATCATTTAGAACACTCAATCTGGCAATAGAACAAAAGGGTAACCAAAGAAAGTTATATGGAGCAATGGATCATTTGTTGTTAAACAAAGTCATAACGAAGAACTGTAAAAAGGGGAATAATCTAAGTATGGCATGGATAGACTAGAAAAAAAGCATTTGATAGTATCCCATATTCATGGATAAAAAAGTGCTTAAAATGTATAATTTCCATCCTATACTGATCAATTACATCACAGTGACCATGAAACAGTGGCAAACAACTCTGCAGGTAAACCATGATAATGGATAAATTATTATTCCAGGGATTAACAATTCAAAGAAGGATATTCCAGGGTGACTCCATCACTGCTACTCTTTTGTCTTGCCCTTAACCCATTAAGCTGTTTACTTAGCAGATTAGGTTATGGCAACAATTTGGCTCCAAGAAAACAACAGGTTGTAAAGACTTCTCATCATTTTTTTGTGGATGATTTAAAACTGTATAATTCAGTTGATGAGGAACTCAAAAGCACAACTGCAAGTGGTCAAAACGTTTTCAGATGAGATAAGAATGTCATTTGGTCTTGATAAATGTGCAAAAGCAACCTTTAATGCTGAAAAGCTGCAGCACCAAGAAAACATCAGTTTAGGACAGGAATATGATATAAAAGAACTTGAACAAGACAGAGTGTATAAATATTTGGGAACTGATGAAGGATCAACAATAAAACATGAACAAATGTGAATAAAACTTAGTAAGAAATTTTTTAGAAGGCTAAAATTAATACTGAAAACAGCCTAAAATAATAGAGAGAAAGCTCCGCCCACAATGATGTGGATGCCATGAGCTATCTAATCCATTTGAGCAAAGAAATGAAGACAGTGTGTTTTTTTTTTTTTTTGTTTTGTTTTGTTTTTAAGAGAATGTGAAATTCTCAAAGGGCTTTTTTTAAAAGAAAGAAACTACCCTGCAGATTTAATTTACTCTTGCTTTGAACA
The DNA here is from genome assembly GCF_019279795.1 of Protopterus annectens. Taxonomy (NCBI): domain Eukaryota; kingdom Metazoa; phylum Chordata; order Ceratodontiformes; family Protopteridae; genus Protopterus; species Protopterus annectens. The sequence goes on from NC_056729.1 coordinate 1,688,417,410, forward strand.
AGTTTCCCGTTGCAGGCATTCTCGCCACAAACCCATTTTAAAGTATGGGTTTACTAACATCCGCAAAAAGCAATGACATTTTTTCCACTAAAAATCTCTTTAGGTTTTAACATTAGACAACATATCACCACAAACTAGAGCATTATTATTGTTAACCAAGAACTTTGCAGCGCTTTGGGTCCCACCTTCACATTTTAGTTTAAAAAAAACTATGTTGTTGTTTAAATTATTATTTGAATCTGAGAAAAAAATGGCACAATTTATCGATTCCTAATAACAGAGGCATGTTCTCATGTGGTCATTGTATTTGCTGTAAATACATTTTAGTGGGAGATCAGCTCTGTCAGCACAGAGTTTTACCCTAAAGTTTAAAGAAGTATTCAATTGTGCTTCTACTTGTATTGTTTAAATTGTGATTTGCTCATACTGTGGATCATTCTATCTTGGTAAGACTACTCGTAAGCTTAGTGACAGAATAAAGGGACATTGCAGAGCTATTAGAATCTCTGACTTTAAAAAACGCTTTAGCAAAGCATAGCTCTGTTTGTTCCCAGTTTTCATGTTTTAATTTCTATGTTGTTGAGAAAGTTGTTCTGCCTTTTGGTAAAGTAATAACTTGCTTGAGGTTAAGGAACTACAGTGGCAAGTCAAGCTGCATGCTGACATGCCCCCGGGACTGAACTGTAATTTAATCTTAAAATGTTTATTCAAATGGATTAGACAGCTCATGAAATTCACATTGTGGGCAAAGATTTCTCTCCTGTATCCTAGGTTGTTTACTTTTGAATTTTCTCTCACTCCTGTTTGAATACTGAAATATTTCTGATGAAGTCTGATGAATAATGAAAGCGCTCAAATTGGAAATTTGTTTTTCTAGTTCTTTTTCCTTCCTTCATTTAGAAGTTTTTTATTTTATATTTTGTATAGTGTTCAGTAGTTCCTCTTGGATAGTTTTGTCATACTAATAATGAAAACAGTGCAAAGTTCAAGCTATAAACCAATTTGCTCTTCCTGCACTAACTTACAGTTTTGGAGTGACTGACTGGCCCCAAAAGGTGTTGGACCAGTGAAGGATGCGTCATGCTCATCAAATGATTTAGTGTATACCAAGACTATATATATTCCCTGTTTTGAAGGAGGTATTTGCCTCCTCTGCAATCGAAGGACTGCATACATATCTGCTGACCTCACAAGATCCAAATGTAGTGAAAGTTTTAAAACATGAGTAAGAATAAGTCTAAGATGACTTCTCTGCTTAGTTTAGCCGAAGAATATCAGTGTCAAATGGGAATGGAAATCAAACCAGAAGTAGATAAAACTAGGCAGCAACTGAATGGGCCAAAAAAAAAAAAAACAAACAAACAAAAAAAGACTATAAGGTGAAGGATCAGATGACAAGGCAAGAAATATACAAAATGCATATAAATATATATGCAAGTAAAGAAAACTTTTGGAACAACTTCATAGATACATATGACCCCTGCAGTGAGCAACATTCTACCTTCACTATGGATGATGCCACAGTATGAACATGAAATGATTGATTTTAATCATTTGTTTAGCTTCTGGTGTCACTCCAAGAGGATCCAATATCTGTCAGCATGGGAGGACATGGTCAAAAGACCACATTGCTTTGCCAAGGATGGATTTCACTTCTCCGCCTTAGGTTTTAGGGTATTGGATAATACTTTATCCACCTCCTTAGAGCCTTTTCTAGGCTATGCCAAAAAGAGAGAACTAAAAAACATAGTGAAAAATTCTACAAGCAACCTTAAGGTGTTACGGCTCACTGCTTAGAGCCTAAACAAAAAACTCCACACCATTCAAGCCCTCCTCAGTCTGGAGAATTTAGACATATGTGCCATGACCAAGACTTGGTTTAAAGCCATAGAACGTACTCCAGAAGTGCAAGGCTACAGTGCCATCCATGCACTTAGACCAACAACAGCACAGACTGTAGCCAAAGGTGGAAGAGTTTTGATCTATGTTAGGAACAAACATACTGTGAAGATGTGAGGTGTTGCCAGCTATGCCAGGAGAAGTAGGGCAGTGAATATATAACATACGCCAGCACAGCTAGCTGGAATTTTGTAAAGAATTATATATCATATGTATATCAAATTGATTTGTACAGATGCTTGTGTTGAAAATGTATTTGTAAAGTTGTTGTGTTAAAAATGTACCAGCAGTGGGTCCAGACTGCATTATAACGATTGAAATTAATACTGTAACAGAGGATACTGGAAGAGAAAAGGTTACTCTCAGCCCAGCTAACTTTGAAAAATAGTTAAGAAAGTAATTTACTTAATTTAGGCCATAAAGAGTGTATCTCACAGTTCTGACTGCAGCCAGAGATGAAGTGTCTATGCCAGAGAATGGTTTATTTGTTCCTGTAGGAAGAGTGGAAGTGTTTGATAGTTTTATGACTTCCAGAAGCTGTAACAGATCTTAGCAAAGCTCTATCTGTGTGTATGGTAGCACATATGTGCAACATTCTGGGTCAGTTGCTAGGAATGGGGGTAGTATGGGTACCAGATGTCAGATGACCAGAAGTATATGATGTCATTCTGTAATCCATCACAAAAAATGATGTTTTAATACTAGAGGAGACTGAAGTCTCAGAGTACTCTGTTTTTGAAGCCTGACAAAGAAGGAACACACATCTACGTCATCTTGCCTTTCTCTCTTAAGTGACTGGGGAAAATTAATTCTTTAGATCTGTCAGGAAAATATAATGAGATTAGTTATGTACTGTTTTTCTGTATCTGCGTGAATCTATTTATCTGTGTTATTTTAATATTTCCTGTGATTGAAACTCTGGTGTTTACTGTAAATAGATATTCTATATTTTCATGTTCTTTCATTATTTATTATTAAATATATTTACATTTTTCATTGTGATTAGTCCTTTTTGAGAATATTTTAACCTTTGAGAGTAATTATATCTATTTGGTGACTCTGTGGCCACTCCTGAAAGCCTTACTGCATTGGTCAAACTATCATTTGTATTAATATTTAATTCACTCAGTATAATTGGGTACCCTTGTAAGAGCCTTAGAGTAGCTGACTTGGAAGTGTCTGGTAGCAGTGACTACCTTATAGTCTGGGAAGAAGAGTGCATAACTAGTAAATCTGTACCAGTCTTTTCTGTGTGTGTGTGTGTGTGTGTGTGTGTGTGTGTGTGTGTGTGTGTGTGTGTGTGTGTGTGTGTGTGTGTGTGTGTGCCTGTGAAAATCAAATCTCAAAGAGTGTGTGTCTGTGTGTATGTCAGCTGCTTGGAGCAGGGACATGAAACACTGGTTTCACAGAGAGGGTGCTAGATGACTTGGCTTGGACACTCGGCTGAGGACTCAACTCTATAGCTGTGCCATTGGGGAGTCTTACTGGGATCCTGGAGGGAGACAGAGTGAGAAACCTAGACCCCAGACTGAGTATGCTCCCTGTCGGCTCTTAATAAGGGAAATTGTGCTTGATACAGAGAGCTGCATATGGAAATACTGTGTGTATCTATTTTTGTTCAAAGTGAATGTCCCTCTCCAGTGTCAGTGGTGAGGATTCAGGCTCCTTGATTACTGTTCCAGAGAGGAGATGTCACACATACCTCCAGGATATTTAAATAGGATGATACAGCATTGCTAGATGTAGGTGACCATCTATGCCTCTAGAGTCTCACAACTGTTACCTAAACCAACTAAAGATGCTCACCATCCAACCAAACATCCTATTCATGAGTGACCTTAACTACTCCTGTATAGACAAGGAAATGTACACTGTCTCAAACTCACAGGCACAGTGCTTTTTTGGAATTCATTATCACAAACACCCTGGAACAGATAGTGCATGCTCCAACCAGAGGATCAAACATACTGTATCTGGTGCTCACCAGCATTCAAGAGCATTACAACCCCCCAATGTCACTTCCTCACTAGTGAAGTTGGATCACAAAGCTGTCTCAGTTGAAGTAAAAATTAACACAGAAGATACAACTAAAACAATAACAAGAACTATTTAAATGCAAAATATATCCTATTAAGTGACAGTTGTCAAAATTCAACTGCCCTCCTAACCCCGAGACCACAGGTACCTATGCAGACATATTCACAGAGTCACTATACAAATGTGAATTGCTGCATACAGGCTGCCATACCTACCATAAATAAACCCAAAACAAACACTGAAAACAAACCCTGCTGGTGGATTCATCACCTAAACACTGTAAAAAACTCTGCTGGTGGATTTCTCACCTAAACGAGACATATAATAAAAGAAGAAATTATGAAAAACAACTGCCTTAAAGAAAACTGCTGTCTTACACAACTAAACCAGAAACTGAGAGGTCTAATTAAGTGTAACAAGGCCAATTATGAGGTCAGGATACCCATACGGGCTAAGGACAATCAGAAGGTCTTCTTCAGCTATGTCCAAACCTTAGAGGTAACACACAGCAGTATGCTGAACTGGTGGTAATTGGTACTACCTACACTGATCAGGGTAACATAGCAAATCTACTGGTTGATAAATTCAGCTCACCCCCCCCCCCACTTACCCCCAGGTCTATCAGGTGAAATCCCCTCCAACATACTTCAGCAAGGACCAGGTGCTGAAAGCACTGTAAAGCCAAGAACACCACCTCCATGGGTCCTGAAAACATCTCTAGTTGCCTCCTGAGCAGTCTAAAACGAGACCTATCAGGACCACTTGAAGCACTCTTCAACTACAGTCTTGTTCCAAATGAATGGAGGACTGCAACAATCACTCCCCTCCACAAGGGCTGACCATCAACTGACCCAGGAGATACAGACCCATCAGTCTAACAAGCCTAATATGCAAAACCATGGAACAAATTATTATGAAAGTGATAAACAAGGACATTGACAATCTACAGACAATAGATCAAGTCAGATTTGGCTTTTTTAAGGGAAAGTCATGTCTACTTAATTTGGTGGACTTCTTTGAAAGGGTCACCAAGGGAATGGATGAGGGTAAAACAATGACTACAACATATCTTGACCTGGCTAAGACATTTGATGCAATACCCCGCTCATGCATTTTTGACAAGCTCTCTGAACTAGGCATAAACCCTTACATAACTGACTGGATTGCTGGTTGGTTCACAGACAGGACCTAAAAAGTCATGATCAGTGAAACCATCTCCGCCAAGAGATCAGTCATCAGTGGAGTACCCCAGGGTTTTGTGATGGGCCCACTTGTGTTTGGCATCTACTTCTCAGAAGTCAAGGTTAATGCTAAAGGCCTCTGGCTCATCGATTTCACAGATTACTGTAAACTGGGAGCTATTATAGATTCCCCCCAAGACACAGACATCTTGCAAGTGGATTTAACACAGACAGATGGATGACGCCAAAGACATGGCGTAAAATTCAATGCTAAAAATGCATTAGAATACCATTTGAGAAACTATCAGTGCAGGTTAATTACTCCATTGATAAAATGCCCCTAAAAGTCCACACAGTGGTAAGGGAGCAGGGAACATATATACACAGCAGTCTGTGTCATTTTACTTATTGATAAGGGTGTGGCATCCAGGTCCAAGGAAGTTATAGTGCTGCTCTGTTTGGCCCTTATGAGAACTGTCATTGAATACAATGCCCCCTTTGGCATGTGTGAAGACTGGTAGAGATGGGTGAAGGCTGCCAGCCTAGTCAAATAAAACTTGATACATAATCCTGGCATTTGTAAATATAAATGTAAAATACAGGCTTGTGTTTTAAATGTAAAGAAATGCTGTTTCAGCAATGTGGCAACATTGCCGTTTCCTGTAAGGGAAACTAAGTCAAGCATTTCATATTGGTCCTTTGAAATTAAAATTACCTTATGTCTATTCCTTTGAAGTTAGAATTTGGAGTCGATGAGTCTGGAGTAAGCATCCTGCCTATTGTTTTAAGGCTAAAGTTAATGACCAGAATTTATATATGGAATGTCCTTTATTGCTCTAAGTGTAAAATAATGTAAATGCAGTTAATGTGCAGCCTGGGAACTCCGGGAAGGGTGAAAAAGATGATGTAATGTTTATCAGAAATGGAGTTTCAATTTAAACAGTGAGAACCAGAGATTGTTAAGCATTTTGATCTTGGATATCCAACTTATCAGCACTCTGCCTGTGTCTTAATTAAGTTATCTTAAAAGTGTGTGTTTTCTTGTTGAAATAGCTAGGACTACAAAGATTAGACTAACTGTTTTTTCTGTTATGTCAGAACTGTACTACTGATTTATTTTCAGTTTCTGTGTGATCTCTGAACTCTTGAATGACACTAAGGTGTAGTAGTATTGTCTTGTGCTTTAATTATTTATTATTAAATATTTTAAAAACCTTTTACTTGTGGCTGGTTTGTGTAGAGACAAGTTAATCTCTAGAGTACATTGCATATTTATAGATTTTATTGTTCAAAGCCACTCTAATAAGCCTTAGACTGTTTAGTCGCACTTACCAATTGGATAATAATATTGCACAGTAATAACTGGACACCCTTTTAAGAACCTTTGGGTAGCTGATATCTATTAGCTGGTGGTGGCAGTAATTACTACTGTATACTCTGGGTAAAGGGGCACAGCTGGAGAATCTGTGTCCGTCTTTCCCAAGAGTGTCTGTGAAGTTGTATAAATACTTATCTCAAAGTGTGTGTGTGTGTGTGTGTGTGTGTGTGTGTGTGTGTGTGTGTGTGTGTGTGTGTGTGTGTGTGTGTGTGTGTGTGTCAGCTACTTGGGCAGGGACACAAAGGACCGGTTGGACAGAGAGGTTACTGGAGGTTGCCTTGCCAGCTAGGCTGAGATATAGACCCTATAGCTGTGCCAGTGGGGAGTCTTATTGGGGACCTGAGGAGCAAGGGAGCAACCAGCCCCAGACTGACTGTGATCTCTGTGTGCACTTAAAGGAAATTGTACTTTACTGTGTGTATTTGTTATCCTTTCCTCTTATATGGGACGCCCTTTCTGGTGTTAGTGGTGAGGATTGAGGCTCCTTGATTGCTGGGCCAGGGCGCGGGCATCACAGCATTTATCTAACCAGACACTTGCAACAACTAGAATGACCACAAAGGTTTCTCACCAGGAGAATTTAGGGCCTGAGTATGCTGTCCTATACTGATCACCTAAAGGCTTTGTTTATGGATTTAGTCTCCTACAAACTGCTGAGGGAAATCTTCGACTGGCTTACAGGGCTTCCTCAGACCCAGCCCTGATGGATCTGTTCCACATTCACAAAACAAACAGCAACAGAAACACTACATTCAGGAATCTGAACTTCACTTGTGACATAAACAGAACATGCTGGAGAGACAGATATGTGTCCCAAAGGATCCATGCAATATGGAATAGACTCCCCATCCATGTAGAATAGAGTTCATCCCTGACCCTATTCAAATGCAACCTTGACAATTAGATTGGAAGTCATAAATTTACCCCTGGTCTGGCCCTCATGTCTCTTATGGATAGAGGCAGTCAGTAAGGAATGTATTATACTAATGGCTCCTCCCACAAATCCTTAGCTACCTGCCTACTAACATGCCCCACCAATATAATGCTTGGGACCCAAATGGTTTGGGGTGTGTGGCTTGCTTTGCAAGGGCCCTAGTGGTCAGTATCCTAGTAACAACCTATGAACCTATGGAATGGTTAGGAAGCAGAGAGTGAATGTAGTGCCTTTACAGAATATTACATTTCTATTGCAGATAAATATCAAAGAGATAGAAAGTTTACTTGGGGCAGGTATTATTGGTTTTTGGGGGTTACTCCTGTTCAGGTTTAATGGATTAGGAATGATTTTCAAGGAGTGTAGTAAACTATGCACTTTATTTGTTCAGGAGCTTTATACATAACTTTTCTGCACACATTTTTCTGTAGGATTTTAAAGATTTATGTACCATTTAGATAAAAAGATAGTGGAGATTTATTTTGAAAATGAGGCTGTTTTTGTTACTTTAGGGGCACGCTTTACAGTTGGTGTATTTTAACTGCTTGTCAGAGGTTGGAGGTAAGGAGTTCATAGATTCATAGGTTCATAGGTTAGTACTAGGCTATCAGCCCTAGGGCCTATACAAGCCTAGCCATAACAATTCCCTGAATATTTCTTCCCACATTATTTACTTTCCTGGACCCCTGTCTAGCAGGGTGACTGACATGATCCCTGGGGTGAATTTCCTTTCTCCCATCCAATCATCAAGGTTCCTCTTGAAGAGGTCCAAAGAGGCACTCTGCTTGACATGTATGGGCAATCTATTCCAGAGTCTGGGGAGTCTCTGGGTCAGGAACCTATCCCTCCAACATGTTTTGTTTATTGTGATGACAAGGTTTAGATCCCTGGAGTGTGTAGCTCTGAGGGATTGGGATTTCTTTAAGTGTAGCATGTCCAACAGCTCTGGGTTTGACATGGCCTTGTATGTTAAGCAGAGATCGCCTCTGAGTAGACGATATGCGACAGAGTATAGCTGGAGTTGTTTAAGGCGGTCAGCATAGGGCATCTGCTTTAGGCCTGTGATTCTTTTAGTCAGGTATTTCTGAGGCCTTTCCAGTTGTTGCAGATGTCTTGAGAGGTACATACCAAATGGGGCATTGTATTCTATAATGGGTCTAATGAGGGATGAGTACAGTGGGACAATGACCTCCTTTTTCTGGATGAAAAGCCCTTCGTGATGAGGTGTGCCACATAGAAGGATTTCCTGACTGTTGTGGCGATGTGGTTATCGAAGGTGAGACCACTGTCCACCTGTGTCCCTAAGTCTCTTATCACACTTTCTGTGTTTAGTGTACTGCCACCTATATGGTAATTCATGGATACATGTTTTTTCCCAAAGGGGATAACAATACATTTCTTGGCATTGAGCTTGAGCCCATGGCTCTGGCACCAAGCATCTGTTTCTGTAAGGCCCTTTTGTAGAATATCCACATCATTTGGGGATTCAATAATGGCTCCCAGTTTGCAGTCATCTGCAAACTTTGTTAGCCAGAGTCCCTTAGTGTTGACCTGTAACTTCAGAGAAGTAGATGCCAAACAAGAGCGCCCCAGGACTGAACCCTGAGGTACTCCACTTGTCACTTGTCTGGAGCTGGATTTGGAGTCGGCTACTTTTACAGTGTGGGTTCTATCAGTAAGCCATTTAGCAACCCATTGGGTGACATAGGGATTAATGCCCAACTTAGTAAGTTTATCTATGATTCCAGAGTGGGGATGGTGTCAAATGCCTTGGCAAGGTCTAGATAGGCTGTGTGGACCACCTTACCCTTGTCCATGGCTCTGGAGACTGATTCAAAGAAGTCAATCAGGTTCAGGAGACAAGATCGGCCCTTCACAAACCCAAACTGGGTGGGGTCCAGTGTTTGAAGGTTGCCAATGTCTTTGTTTATAAGTTCCATGATAATACGCTCCATGGCCTTGCAGATAAGGCTTGTCAGACTGATGGGATGGTAGTTTCCGGGATCCAAGTTGGATCCCCCCTTGTGGATTGGGATAACTATAGCTCTGCGCCACTCAGTGGGCACAAAACCTGAGGTGAGGCTATGATTAAACATGACACTTAGGTGAGGTGCCAGTTCATATTGTAGTTCATGTAGTACACAGCCCGGGATGTCATCTGGTCCCATGGATGCTGTATTCTTGGCTTTAGAGAGTGCGTTTTGCACCTGTGTGGCCGTTATTACTGGAATTTGGCAATCTTCCGGTATTGAGATGGGCCATTTAGGGGTGAGAGGGGTGAAGTTGGCACTGAATCGATCTGCCAGGATATTGGCAATATCCTTCGGATCAGTATATTTAATGCCATTCTGTTTTAGCTCAGAGCAGATCTGAGCATTGCCATTTAGATTCTTGACATAATTATAGAATGCTTTGTGGTTGTCTTTGGAATCTTTGGCAATTTTATTTTCGTAACTAGCTTTGGAGGATTTTATGAGGCATCTCAGTTTCTTACTGAGGCTAGTAAGGGAGTTTTTTGCATCCTGGGATTTTCCTCTTTTCTGCAAAAGTTTCTTCCTTTTGTTGTAAAATTTGTTTATGGCAGGGGACCACCAGATTGGCTTCCTTTTTTTGGATGAGAGCATTTTGGTTCTATTTGGGATGGCACGAAATTCAAGAAAAAAACAGTATTTTGATGTTGCTGTGTGTAAGGAGATCTTAGTGGGAGTTGATTCACAGAACCTGGACATTGGGGGATGCTTATGAAAGGGATGCATTGTAGACATGAATAAACTGTGTTCGGCTGGAGTATTTTCGAAGCTGAAAGCAATTATTTAAAATTACATGTTTTTCTACATCACACCACTTTGTATTACTAGCTAATAGAGTAAAGAGGTAAACAGGCGTAGGTATCTTTAAAATGACTTGAAAGATTCCAAACAGGAAAGATAATAAGATGGTTGTATGAGTTCATGGAAGCCATTCATATAACTTCCAATGAAACTGGTTACAGTGAGTAATGGAAATGCTCTTTTGTCCGATTGGCCTCATAACATTTAAAATCAAATAATTGGTCTTTACAAGACCTGTCTGCTTTCAGGGAATAAAACATTGACTACAACAGGAATAATGGGTCTTCAAAACTTTCACATTTCTTGAATTTAGTCATACGGAGCTCTAAGTAAGAAAATTAAGATGAAATATAAAACAAGATTACAATCTGATTGAAAGATTGACAGCAGCATGATGTGTTATGTTCATTGCATAGTTGTGCAGAGAACAGCCTGAGATATAGTTTGGTACGATACACTCTGCTTAGAGTGATGGGGAAAAATAGTTTGGTATTGGAGGGAATGGTATATAACTGGATAGTGTAGGTAACATGTCTTGTCTTTTTCACAAGACAAATTTTGAAACAATGGGGTGTATAAAGTGTCTGAAGGCACTAAGGGAAATAATATGGGATGATAACAGTGGTACTGTTGACGTGTCAGTGTCTTTTCTGTCTGCTACATGTGAAGTTAGCTTTAGATGTAACATGATTTGAGCTGTGGAGAAGGTGCCGTTGGAGAGTTGCCAAACACTGGGTTTATTGGCCTCATCAGTCAAGATGATGTTATTTAGATTGTAAGGGGCTTACATAAAGGAAGTACCCCAGGAATGATGGTTTTGCTTATGGATTTTATAAAGACCTGGATAATTTTCAGTTAAAAGATTTGTGTAACTGTTGCAAGAATCGTACAGGGAGGGTTGTGAGACTGTAACAGATGTTTAAACACATACTGTAAACTTTATTTGGTGAAAAAATACTATAACACTTCTGGATGACTGGAAATTGATCCCATGTTTAAGTTACTGATTGTATGAATTTGGCAAAGATCTTGATGCTGAGACTAGATAGATGGGTGGTGGAGATAGATATCTGCAGAAGAATCTGCTGCTAGTGGTGAAGATGTGCTCTAAGGAATTTATATTTTGGTAAAGAAGGTGTGACTCTGGTTCTTCACTTAACATGGTTATGTTGCAGATATTACACTGTTAAATAGATTGTTAAGGGCAGGATGTCTTGGATTTACACAAAGGATATAGTTTTATAGCAACGTATAGTAAGATCAATAGAAGTCAATGATACAGCTAATGGTTGACTGTTGTTAAATAGCTCTCACAGTATATAAAGGGGAATAAAGCAAGAATATCCTTTGTCCACTGACTTTTAATTTCAGCATGGGCTGCCTGAACTTGCATTGAATAGCAGGTGGAATATGGAACACAATGTTATCTGTCCTTTAGTCTTGACATATAAGGATGGCTGACTGGTGATGAGTAAGAATTGTGCTAGATTGGCACACATACTGAGATCTACATTATTTGTTTTATGGCAGTTAGGTGTAAGTATTAATAAAGCTAAAAGTGCAGATTTTGGTATGGGAGCTTGTATTAATGGGTGTTGTATTGAAGGTGTTATCTTTAGACTGGGAGGGTTTAGTGTTCTAGGCATTAATTTTGGAGGACTGATGAATAATTTAATTAATTTATTTTTATTTCTTAACCAATGTACAATATTGAGCCAGATAGCGCATTTGTCAAGTTCAGCCTGGCAATAAACAACAAACACACCAACAAATGCATTCAATTAGCAGACAATGCTGTAATACACTTAATTAGTATGTATATGCTAATTGAAGACAGACCAATAATGGTCCATATAAGGGGAAACTACAAACAACAGACTGAAAACATTAAATAAACTGAAGATGTAATAAACCACACAGCTAATGGAATGATACAAGGCTTGTAGCACACTGAATGGAATGCACTATCTTAGGATATTTTTTTTGCACTTTTTATGATACAAGGCTTGTAGCACATTGAATGGAATGCACTATCTTAGGATAATTTTTTTGAACTTTTTATGATACAAGGCTTGTAGCACATTGAATGGAATGCACTATCTTAGGAAAGTTTTTTTACACTTTTTTCCCTCCAGCTGCCTGTCAGCCATCAGCCATGATCCCAGCCAATGATGCATTTATTCCCTCATCGCCAAGTGACATCATCTATGTGGTCATCGCAAGCGGTTTGAGACTTTTTCTTTTTATGCAGCCTATCAGTGCATGTCCAGTAACAACCCATGGGTGGGGCATACAAAGACGATCTGTGCCACTCCTCACTTCTACTTGGGACTGACATCAGCAGAACTGATCTGCAATTTGTAGCATGTTACAGGCCACCCTCTCAAACTCAGGAACCTCACATGGCCTTCCTGAAAACATTGGAGGGGATAAATGTATCTCCAAACACCATCATACTAGGTGACTTCAACTACCCTAATATAGACTGGGAACACTACTCAAGCCCGAACACTCTAACCCAAAGATTCCTGGAGTTCATAAACTCAAATGCCATGGAACAACTAGTCACCATCCCCACAAGAGGAGAAAACATACTTGATCTCATCATCACGAACATGGGATCAAAATGTTCAACACCGGAAGTATACCCCTCACTGGTGAGATCAGATCATAAACTAATCTCGCTGGAGGTCCTCATCCCCCACCTGAAACAAAAAAGACCACAGTGAAAAACTTCTCAAAAGCCGATTTCACACTTCTAAAAACTAGTGTGGTCTCCTTTAAGGCCCCTGAGCCAGTGGTAAACATTACTCAAACTGCTGAATCACTTACAAATGCCTTCTACCAGCACCTACAGGACTGCATGGATCAGGCAATCCCAAACAAAACTAAGACTCTCTGTACCAAAGGCAAGCGTCCAGTCTGGTGGACCCCAGCCATAAACAAGCTCTACAACAAAAGGAGGAAGCTACTACAAGATAGAGCAAAATCCTTGAAAGGTAAGACACCTTTGATCATTATAAGTAAAAACTAAGAGCTCTCATAAAATCATCCAAGGCAAATTTTGAGAGAAAAATCGCCAAGGACTCTAAAGAGAATCATAAGGCCTTCTTTAGCTATGTTAGAAACCTAGGAGGAAACTCCCAGATATGCTCAGAATTAGTTCAAAATGATGTGAAAATTACTGAACCTACACACATTGCCAACATACTGGCTGACAGGTTCAGTGCAAACTTCTCCCTCCCCAAAAGGAGAGATATCTATTCCAGAGGATTGTAGCCCCCCCAAACATCTCCAACGCCCAGGTGAGAACTGCCCTCACTAAGGCAAAAAACACAGCATCCATGGGACCGGATGGTGTCCCTGGCTGTGTGCTTCACGAACTCAACGAGGAATTAAACCCACAGTTAGGACAGCTGTTTAATCTTAGCCTCACCTCAGGATACGACTCCAAGGAGTGGCGACGGCAACTGTGGTCCCACTTCATAAGGGCGGTGCCTCCACAGACCCTGGAAATTACCGCCCATTAGCTTGACAAGCCTTATCTGCAAAGCCATGGAGAGGATCATAATGGAACTCATAAATAAAGACATAGGGAACTTGCAGACTTTGGATCCAACCCAGTTTGGCTTTGTCAAAGGCAGATCCTGCCTCTTAAACTTAGTTGACTTTTTCGAGACTGTCACCAAGGCCATTGATGAGGGAAAGGCAGTCCATACAGCCTACCTCGACCTGGCAAAGGCCTTCACACAATACCCCACTCAGGTATCATCGAAAAACTCATCAGCTTGAATGTAAACCCATACATCACAAGATGGGTTGCAAACTGGCTAAGTGACAGAACCCACAGGGTCAGAGTTGCTGGAGCCATGTCAGACTCAAAGCCTGTCACAAGTGGTGTCCCACAGGGCTCAGTCCTGGGTCCACTCTTGTTCGGCATCTACTTTTCTGAAGTACAAGCAAACACAGGAGGGTTATGGCTGACAAAGTTTGCAGATGACTGCAAACTGGGCGCCATAGTTGAAAACACATCTGACACAGATATCCTCCAGAAGGGCCTCACAGAAACGGATAACTGGTGCCAGAGCCATGGCCTGAAGATAAACGCCAAAAAATGCATAGTCATACCCTTCGGTAAAAACAAGGTTACCCCTAGCTACCATATAGGTGGCAATCCACTGAGCACAGAAAAAGTCATCAGGGATCTGGGGACCCAGGTTGACAGTAGCCTTCGCTTGACACTCATGTTGCTAAAGTAGTTAGGAAAACCTTCTATATCGCCCACCTGATCATGAAGGGATTTACATCTAGATCAAGGGAGGTCATCGTCCCCCTGTACTCATCACTCATTAGACCTATGATTGAGTACAATGCCCCATTCGGAATGTATCTGACCAGACACCTGCTGCAGCTTGAAAGGCCCCAAAAGTTCCTCACCAAAAGGATAAAGGGTCTCAAAATATGTCTTATGCTGCCCGACTGAAAGAACTCCAGCTCTATTCAGTCTCATACCGCTTGCTCAGAGGTGACCTGTGCCTGACATATAAGGCCATGTCAAACCCAGATTTGATGAATATGCTTCACCTCAAAAAATCTAGATCCCTCAGAACCACAAGGGCGGAGACTTAAACCTGACACGGTTATAAATAGAACGTGCTGGAGGGACAGATTCATCACCCAGAGACTCCCTATGCTGTGGAACAAAATCCCGGTACATGTGAGGCAGAGCACCTCTGGCCTTGTTCAAGAGGAATCTTGACCAATGGATGGGAGATTGCAGATATACCCCAGGGATTACTTCAGTGTCACTGCTTGACAGAGGCACAGCAAAATGATAGGCATAGTTTTTATTCAAACTAAAGGGGTGGCGAAAGCCACATAACTATGGGCTAGGCTTATAAATGCCCTTGGGCAGATAGCCTAGTATGAACCTATGAACCTATGATCTACCTATCCACCGGCAATGTGTAATTACTTCCCCCAACCTCCACTAATTAACCTGCACAAAGTACCCCCCAGAATAGATGTACCCCCGAGAATAGATGTACTCAACCTTCCTGCCTGTGTTATTGAGGATGAAAGGTGCTATTTGAACTCGGGTCACCTTGGCCATAGTGAAGACTTTATCCTTCAATGCCACTGGCACAAAGACATTTTTAGGATAATTATATTGTGTAATATAAAATATTTATCCAGTGGAAGGAGGGGGGTTGTTACTAGAAAGAGGAAAGGTATAAAGGTCGACAGATGGATATAAGAAAAGGTAAGAAACACAGCGTGGGGTTGACATAGGGGTGGGGAGGTAGTATAATGGTTAAGGTGCTTATCTTACAGACAAAAAGTACAAGGTTTGATTCTCACCTTGGGAAGAATAGCTAGGCTTAAAAAGGCCCCCTGTGGTCATTGGCCTAGTAATCATCTATAAATCTATGAACTTATAAATATCACTAGTTTATAGGTTAGCATGGATGCGGAATAGGAAATAGAAGTTTCTATGGGAACATGGTTGACGGAATTATCATGAGATGACCTTTCTGTTGAGTCTTATATCGAAAGTTGCTGGATGCATATGGGACTCGTGATGCCGTTGAGTTCAAGTATTTGCAATTAGCTCCTTTAAACAGGAATTGATAGAGCTACTTTCAAAATTTATGGAAGGAGAGATAACTTTCCGACGAACTGACACAGATTCCCAAGCTTGATGGGTCATTGCAAAAAAAAAAAAAAAAATGGTCTGAGAAGTGAATATGATTCTTGGAGTGTTTAAAGTGGGGGTGGAGCATGATTATAATCATGGGTCATAGGAGATTATGTCAGCCTGCTAGTAAAGAAATGGAAAGTTCTGAAGTTAAGTTTGTAGGCTAAAGAAGCAAGCTGTAGTGTACATCTTTGTGTAACTGGAAGCCATCTTCCTTTTGTTAGAACTGAGCAATGATGTTATGGTTGGGGCAGCAGAGTGATAAAACTGTAGCTCGTCTTGTATATGTGAATAAGATGAGGAAGCTTGGGTGTTTAAGTATTTTTATTCCATACAAACACATCTGGATGGATATAAGGAACATTAAACTTAAACAAATTAACTGTCTAACACACACACACATGCATGCTTTCATCTTGACTGCTCACTACAAAATGGCACTCTTGCTTAAACGTGCTCAGTACTTATATGCATGTGCTGACTGACTGGAAAGCTTCTTAAAGGTATATCACGCACGCTGATCTACATCCTCCTTCTTTACTGAGCTATTTCATATAAACAACATTTGAACAGGCATGCAGTTATACAGACAGTAGTAAACAAAACAAGATTCATGTCCAGGTTACTGGAACATTGGATAAGTCACTGAGAACTAGAGTCTTTATCACAGGCAAGATGCTGTAACACTGGCTCAGACACTGGCAATAAATGTTTCTGATTATGCCTTAATTCTATTCCTGCGATTCCACAATGTTCAATCTCCACTCTTGACACAAACTTTTCACACATCCAATCCGATCAAAACCTTTTGCTGTCTGCATCCTCACTATCTCTCCTTCTTGTAATGGATCCAGCGGTTTGCTGGTCTTATAATAGGACTTCCGGGAGAAATGCTTTTTTAGGAGTTGAGCTCTCACTTCTTTGTTGTTCTTAGCACATGGAACCAACAAATTGCTGCTGATTGGTAGTGTAGTTCTGGTTTGTCTTGACAAAAGTCTCTGGCGGGTGAACCAAGATGATTATCGTGAGGAATGTTTCTGAGATTCAGGAGACTTAGAAAAACATCAGTATTGTCTCTTTTTGTTTTTTCTAACAGCTGTTTTGCACTTTGAACTGCATGTTCTACCAGGCCATTTGACTGTGGGTGTTCAGGACGACTCATAATGTGAACCGAGTCCCATGTTTCAGAAAATCGTTTGAACTGCTGACTTGTAAACTGTGTACCATTGACAGAAATGACTCTGTGTGAAGTACCATGGACAGAAAAATGTCTCTTCAACTTAGTGATCACAGCACTGGACATTAGGTTAGGAAGCAGGTCACTCTCGAACCAATATGAATAAGAGTCTACTAATACTAAGTAATGTTGACCATTCCTCTCAAATAAATCTGTGGTTACTGTCAACCAAGGTCGTTCAGGAATCTGGCTTAACTGAAGAATTTCTTTTTGTTGATATGGTTTAGTATTATTACAAACAGAACAAGATGAAATTTCTCTCTCAATGTCTTTTGACATAGAAGTCCAAAATACTAGTCTTTTCACCCTTCTTTTGGTAGAATCAGTTCCTGGGTGGTCACGATGCAAGATCTTAATGTACTCTTGTTGCAAGGATTTTGGAGCAATCACTTTTGAACCTTTTATGATGATATCATTGTCAGACAAAATCTCATCTCTGTAAGGAAAATACTGCTGCATGTCTACTGGAGCAGGAGCTGTGTGCATTGGGTTTCTCAAAATCATACTAGAGGTTGGTGGTCAGTCTCGATTTGAATAGGTCGGCCATAAATATAATCATGGAACTTCGAACATGCAGACACAATTGCCAAGAGTTCCTTCTCTATCTGAGCATACTGCCTCTTGGGTTGGGTTAGAGTACTCGATGTGTAGGCCACTGGTCTACCCTCTTGAAGAATGGCTGCACCAAAACTAAAAAAGAGAAGCATCACAGGAAAGAGTTACTGGTTTGTGAACATCATAGTATTTTAAAGTAGGTGGACTGGCAATTTTCTGTTTCAGGACATCAAGTGCTCTTTGGTGTTGTTCTAACCAGGATCAGGATATACCGGTGCATGTCAGCTCTCTAAGCAGTACTGAAGGTTGGCTCAAATCTGAAATGAACTTACCTAAATAGTTGACCATGCCAAGAAAACATTGTAGGATTTGGACATTGTTGGCATCTCAAGAATTGCTGTTTGCTTGGAAGGATCTGGTTGTAAGACTGAATTGGTAAACAAATGACCAACATAAGTAACTTCTCATACCCTGAATTTGCATTTCTGAGGATTCAGCTTAAGACTGACTTCACAAGCTCTGTCTAAAACTGTTTTAAGGTTTCCATCATGTTTGACTTTACCGTTGCCTCCTACAGGAATATCATCTACTATAATAGCACACGGATAGCCAGAAAACATTTGTGCCATTGCACACTGAAAGCAGGGGTGGCTCGTGGCATCGGGCTGCCGGACTGCAGCCCCCTCAGCTAGACAGCTGAGTACTTATTTTATTTTATTTTTTTATGTAAAAAAAAAAAAAATATGAAATCTGTTTTTATACTTTAAATTTCGAGTCCGCGACTCGAAATTACGCGCATGCGCATTGCGCGCTTCTATCGCAACAGCATTTTTTTTTTTTTTAAATTCTTGCTGCAATGTTTTCATTGCAGCCCGGAGAGCAAAGAAGGCATCATTGTGATGCCCAGAACTCCCCAGAAGTCTATGCGGTTGAGACACAAACCGCATAGACATGGAAGGGGCTCAGACTGCAACGTCCGCAGGCACATCATGACGTGCTTGCTGGGTAAATGCTGCTGATTGGTTGTCGCTGTCTTCCCGG
This sequence comes from Protopterus annectens, assembly GCF_019279795.1. NCBI lineage: Eukaryota > Metazoa > Chordata > Ceratodontiformes > Protopteridae > Protopterus > Protopterus annectens. Next base: position 1,688,436,201 of record NC_056729.1, read on the forward strand.
GCTTTATGTCCTGGGAAAAGAGCGAGAATCAATCAGTCATTTAACTGCTTTGAGCTTCAGCTTTCAGTTGCTTTGTATGTTTGTTTAAAGTTTAGTTTCGTGATCTTTTTACTTTTTTTTGGATTTATTTGGGAATCGGTCAATCGGATCATTTTACGTTTTTTTGGGTGGATTTATTTTCTGCAGCGTGTGCGGTGTGCCTACTCCTAGAAGAACAGAAGAAAAAGAAGAAAGAAGAAGAAAGAAGAAAAGTTTTAAAGTACAGAGTGAACGAACTTGAAGGTGCAGATTCAGAATTAAGTAAGTAAATGTTAGCCATAGCCTTCACATCAAAACCTTTTCTTTTGTTTCATCTATTTGGCGACTTCTTAGATCAAGTAACCCTCGCTTAGAGAATTCATCGTGTAAATATTAATTCAAAATTGTAGTTAAGTACAGGGAAAGGTCGTATTTGTATGCAATGTTGGGTTGTTCAAGAAACAGTCATGGTCCATTGTGGAATACATTTTTATATTCCCAGTTTTCTCAGTCAACTGGGTGACTTGTGCTATATTATTAGTCATTTTCACTTAGAAAAACTCAGTAAATTAATTATAAACAGTTGTCTGCAAAATACATTCTAAATGGAAGTAGAACCAGTGACTAGGCAAAAAAAAAATAGTTCATGGTGAAACTTGTTAGTATGAGTTAATACATTGTGTTATACATACTGCTTATAACAAAATATCTACTGTTGCTATTTATAGAAACAGGAATCTGAATTATCTAGTCTGCTACTGCATGCCTTCCTGGTTTTGTCTGGGTGTGACCAGATGTTTCTGTTTTGTCCTGAAACCTCACGTAATATCTATACAAATACTCTGCAAATGTTACACTGGATAGATTTAAACATGCAATTCAGATTCAGCTGTTGTCATTAAAATGCTGTTTTTCATTAGCAAAGGAGTGGTGGTGTCTTGAAGCATGCTGTCCAAAGAGATATGCTGTAGCCGGCTATCTCATTAGCCACTTCTAGATGTTCTGAGCAGTGTGATCCATAATGCTTCTCAGAAACACTCAGAAAATATTTACTGAGCTCAGTAACCTGAGTATGCTTGCCCATGCCTGTTTTCTTCTAACACTTTTGTCAGAGTGTGATGCTTACCAATAGTTAATCCCTTCGAATCATTTTCTGTGCAGGAATTCACACATTTGCATTAACACACTGAGTGAACAAAGATTTTTTTATGAAGAAAAGCTGTATCATCATGTCATGTGACTCTCCAATTCAGTGAGGTAGACTGCCGATCAAAAATACACCACTGTTGGGTTGTCCACCAAAAAAAGTTTTAATGTGCTTTTTGACCACATAATCTTCTTATGACCATCACCTTCCCATCTACTATTTACCCATTAATTCTGCCAACTACCCAGCATCCACGGGCACCAGTCATGGAATGTAGCGGGGATCATGTGTAGTTATCTTGAAGGGTGTCAAGAGATTATATTCCCTTCTGTGCTGACCGATATGTTATGCTTGGCACAGCTCCTGTTGCATACCTGGAATACCAATATTTAAAGTAAAGTTCTGGTTAACAGGCTCTCAGCCTCTGCCCCACCTCCTTGTATAGATCTTACCCTGTAGTCTAACCCAACGGTGCCACCCTTTCAGCAGGGTACTGTGTATACCTATCCTTCCACGGAGGATAAGGGTGGGTTAGCTGTCACAACTAACTCTCTGTCCTTCCCCCATCCAGCTGGCTACTTCAGGGCTCATGCTCCCAACTGAACTTGGATCATCTGGGCCATAGCCAGGGATCTGCCAGGAAGCCATGTGGCTGGCTGTTATGCATCAATGTTTGTAAGCTTTGTGAGACTAAGTACTTCCTGATTGCTGTATCATTTATTGATGCTGCTTTTCTTCTTAAAGCTGTTCCCTGTGAAGGGATGCAGTCTTGGGTTTACATCACACTGGCAATGTTATGTATGCATATTGAGGGTAGTGACTGCTATAGGGGAATCTCCTTTCCCCCAAAGAACAGTGACTTTGGAGTTGATTACAGTATATAGGAGGCACAGATATTTGGAATGTAGGAAGCTCTGTATCCATAAGAGAAGGTTTCTTAGCTGAAATGTTAATTTCATCCATTTTTTTCAGAACTGATTGTGTGACCACACCCCCTCCCCTTGACCCCACCCATTCAGCTGTCTCCTGCAGCCCCCCTGTGATTTGAAGTCACCAGCCGCCACTGACTGAAAGACTTCACTGGCAGAATTTATTCCAAAAGGCATTCTCAGAAATGTGTACCTTCTGAATGATATACTGAATGTGGTTAGTAATGAGGATTTTCAGTCAAGCAAAATTTGCCAAAAATAACTTTTTGCATTTAAGACAGAAAAAACAGTAGGATTTGGCATAAGAGCAGCAACTTCTTTGACTGTATGCATTGGATGATGAGGTCATTTTAGTGCTTTGTTCAAATCTCTTGGGTCAATACATATTTTAATATCATCTGAACTTTTCTTATGAGTTACCACCATGGAGGATGCCCATTAAGTTGGTTCTTCAACTGGACAAATTACTCCTTGCTGCACCATTCGGTCTAGCTCAGCCTTGGCTCTATTCTGCATAGCTACTGGAACTTTCTGTGCTGGTCTGATAACTGGACTTACTTCAGGGTGTAGCTTCATGGAGTACACAACTGGGAGTTTGCCTAGTTTGTCTTTGAAAAGATCAGCATAGTCAGAAAAAATAGTATGGGTGGAATTTCAGCTGTTATCCTTCAAGCTTATATGGTGGACTCCCTTATTAAATGAAAGCAGGCCCATTTTCAAACTGTCTCCGAGGACCAGTAATGACTGTACATGTCTCTTGGCTATGTAAAATTGCAAGTCATAGCTCTTCCCAGCAGAATAATATACAAGCACTACTGAGCCTTCAGTTTGAATTTATTCATCACCATAAGCAACAAGCTCTGCACACTTTGCCAAATCAAGCGTCTCACCAGCTTTTACTCTAGCAAATGTTTCTGCTGAACTAACATTGCACTTTGAACCAGTATCAGCTTTGAGCTCCACTGGTCTCCCATTAATTAGAACAGTACAAAATACTTCATTCTTTGCCCACAAATCTACTGCATTGACTGTTTCACCAAGCACAGACACACCATCAACATAAGAAGTAGTCAACAGCTTTCTAGTTGATCAACTTGCTTTTTTGAATGTTATTTTTTAATAAAAGAATGAACCACTTTTAATTTATAGAGCACTCTGAAATTATTCCACTTTTTACATTTGTGGCACTGCTGACCAAAAGCTAAACACTCTTCTCTTTTGGATTCATGATTACTACCACAATTGTGACAGTTGACTATGAGGCTAGGTGGGGGCACATTCTTTGATTTAGCTGACACACCCTTGCACTTCACTGAGCATGTCTGCTTTACAGCATGCTCTAGAACTTGCTAGAAAACTTCTGGGTTTCACCGAAGCTGCCAAACCTTTTGGTCTGTATGTTTTAACCACATGCTGCATACTATCTACATTAGCACTCGTATAGTGTTTTCCAATGCTATTCTCATTTGTAAACATATTTGTGTGAGTTTTCTGTGATCTCATATAATTGACAAATCTTTATAGCCTTATTCAAAGTTAAATCACTGTCTCAAAGCAAAATCTTTCTCACTGCATCATATTTAATACCACACACAAGCCTGTCTTTTATCAACTCATCTCTCAAATCACCAAATCTGCATGTTTTAGCCTCAGTTGGTTATATATGCTGCAAAAGTATCCCTTGTGTAAAATAAGTGTCTTTCCATTGTAATATTTGTTTGGGGGTTACACATTTCTCTAAATTTACATTTTAAACACTCAGGGTCTTCCCTTGTTTTAGCCAGTACCACTATATGTCGATTTTCCACCTCCCCTGCCTACACAGCAGGTGCATACACAAATGAACTCTCTCTTTTAATGCCTTTTTAGCCAGCCAAATTAAGCAAAATAAATGCCTTTGTATGTGCATTTTTGTCAGAAAAAGCAGCCTGTATGAAAATATCATTCTCTTGCTCAATCTCCAATTTTCTACAATATTATCAAACATGAGTGTATTTGGTCTGTGAAATCCTTCTGCCATGCCGACAAATTATGCTTAAACACAATATAAATATGGTCCTTGTAATTATGTATGAACATGCACACACACCAGGTACTCGGAATAAGATTCAAATGCACAAGAAACTCTTTGAAAGACTGTACTTTGCGAAATATTGTTTAAAATGGCTGTGCTTTGTGAAATAACTCTACTATAATAATGCACACACTTGCCAACACGTTGTACACTTCGGATACTTCAAATAGCTTTAGTTAATGTGAAAAAGCAGCATGCAGTGAAAAAATATGGCCTTTTTTAATACATTTTATGCGATTCAGATATTGTTTCAAACATTTTCATAATTATTTCAAATATTTTTATCAATATGTCACAGTTTCGTACATTTCGTTCAATTAGAAATTTGTTTTGAGCATTCGGAGTGCTTTGTTTTATATTCGTTGAATAAAATATCATTTAATCAAGTTTTAGTACCTGGAATTCATTTCTGACCTGTTTGCAAGTCATTTGAGTAGTAGGGATGATCCACTCATGTATATTCCTCAAACTTTAACTGTGCTCCTCATGGTTTTGACTCTGGATCCCATTCTGATGCCATGTTTCTTATCTTGTATATCTGAATAAGACAATGAGGCTTGGGTGCTCATTTAAGCACTTTACTACATACAAACACATCAGGATGGATATCACCAGCATTAAACTTAAGCAAACTGACTGACTAACACACACATGCATGCTAACATCTTGACTGCTCACTACAAAATGGCACTCTTGCTTGCGCATGCTCAGTACTTATATGCGTGTCTGCTGACTGGAAAGCTTCTTAAAGGTATATCACACACTCTGATCTACAAAATCTGCAATACATTTTTGGCTGTTGTTGACAGTGCAGTTTTGGGGGGGTTTGGAAGTATTTGTAATAATCGGTAAACCGCATTCTAGCTGTATGAACAGAATCACTTTTTCTTCCACCATTCTTCCCTCTGGTGGTAAGAAGTCTGAAAGTTTCTTTCTGCATAATTGTTGATTCTGAATTTGATTTCTTTGACCTGATGTTGCAAGTTAAGTTATAGGTCAAGCAAAAATTCCAAGATATTTAAAGTATGGCATAATTTCTGCAGCTTCTTTATAATTGCATAGTATATCCCAATTTTGAAAAACTACAGTGAGTTTTTGTCTGGTCCCAAAAACTGTGGATTTTGTTTTCCCTGTGTTTAGAATAAATTTGTTTTAGATGAGATGTTGACTAAGTTAGTTGAAACTGTTCTCTAGATCTTTTTAATGATTGCAAGAGATACATCTGCCCTATGAATTACTTGTGCAGAGAATGAGAGGAGTTTGTAAGTAGGGCAGCAGGTAAATCGTTGACACACATTTAGGTTCATAGGTTAGTACTAGGCTAACTGCCCTTGCAAGCCATTTTAAGCCTAGCCAACTATCCCTTGTGAGACTCAAACCATGCACCTTGTGTTTGTAAGACAAATACCTTAACCATTAGTCCCATTACATGACAGAAAATGCAAAGAAGGAATAAAATGTGTGTATTAAAATGTTATTTTTTTAAAAAAGGTAAGAAACTGTTTTTAAAAAAAGGAAATTTCTTTCCTACATAATGCCATTGTATGCTAACAATCACTCACAAGCATGAGTGGATTGTGTAGTCTTTACTCACAAATAACCTTTGTTTGATCACTTAAGCTTTGGCCTTGTGATCAAACCACAACAATCAAGGGTAAATCCTATGGTCCACTGTCTGGTACTAGGAGTTGCAGTACAGGCTACTTGAGCTTTCAGACTACATAAGGCTTTCAAGAGATGCTAAGAATTTGTTAATGCTGGACAGCATTTTAACATCCACTCTTGCATAGGAACAGATGCTAAGAATTTGTTAATGCTGGGCACCATTTTAACATCCACTCTTGAGTAAGAAGGTACTGAAGCAATGTATTAGTTTATGCCCTGGACCAGCTCGTTCTTACCCCACTAGAGGTAGCAACATCCTTGACCTGGTCATTACTAACATGGGCGACCGTTGCTCTACACAAATAGTCAACTCCTCCCTAGTTAGATTCAACCACAAAATAATCACCTTGGAAATCCATACCCCCCCCCCCCACACACACACACACACAAAGGTAACCACCATGAAAAGCTTCTCCAAAGCTAACTTTGGGCTCCTAAAAACAGAGATGGCTAACTTCACGGTACCCATGCAAATGGAGAATAGTTGAATGGCTGCCAAATCATACACCAGTGCACTGTATGAACATGTACACAGATGCATGGATCTCACCATATCCATTAGATCCAAGATGCTCTCCTCAAAAAAAAGTAAGCCAATCTGGATTCCCCTGCCATAAACAAACTCTACAACAGAAGGAGGAAACTGATGCGGAATAAGGTGAAGTCCCAAGACTGGAACAACTCCCTTATCAGCCTCAACAAAAGGTTGAGATCCGTCATCAAATCCTCTAAAGCTAGCTATGAAAACAGAATTGCAGCAGATAGTAAAGACAACCACAAGGCCTTCTATAGTTATATAAAGAATCTCCACAGCAGTATCCGGATTTGCTCTGAGCTCTTCACAATGGTACAGCCTATACTGAGCCAATAGATATTGCCAATATACTGGCCAACAGATTCAGTGCTAACTTTGCCCCCCCCCCCCAAGGACCAATCACAATATCAGTAGATCACTAGGCACCCAGTATTACTGCTGCACAGGTTAAGACAGCACTGTCCAAGGCCAAGAACACAGCTTCTATGGGACCTGACAATATCCCTGGCTGTGTTCTACATGAACTGCAGAATGAACTGGCACCTCACCTGTGTGCCCTGTTCAATTACAGCCTCACCTCAGACTTTGTGCCTACCAAATGATGCACTGTTACAGTCATCCCTCTTCACAAAGGAGGAGTGACTACAGACCCCAGAACTATCGCCCCATTAGCCTGACAACTCTGATATGCAAAGCTATGGAACGCATCATTGTGGACCTAATAAACAAGGATATAGGGAATCTCCAAACTCTGGATCCTAGAAAGTTTGATTTTGTGAAGGGTAGATCATGCCTGCTCAATTTGGTCGACTTCTTTGAGTCAGTCACCAGAGCTGTGGATGAAGGCAAGGTTGTTCATACAGCCTACCTTGATCTGGACAAGGCCCACTCAGGAATCATAGAAAAACTCAGTAATCTAGGCATCAACCCCTATATCACTAGGTGGGTTGCAAACTGGCTCACAGATAGAACCCACAGTGTGAAAGTAGCTGACTCCAAATCAGACTGCTGACCAGTCACGAGTGGAGTCCCACAGGGTTCGGTCCTGGGTCCTCTCCTGTTTGGTATCTACTTCTCTAAAGTACAGGCCAATACGAAGGGACTCTGGCTGACAAAGTTCACAGACAATTGCAAGTTGGGAGCTATTATTAACTCCCCAAGTGATGTTGACATCCTACAGAAAGGCCTCAGTGAGACCAACGACTCGTGTCAAAACCATGGCATTAAGCTCAATGCCAAAAAATGTGTCGTCATCCCCCTTAGGAAAAACCTATTTCCCTTGAATTACCACATTGATGGTAGTCCACTGAACACAGACGGCATTACAAGAGATCATGGAATGCAGGTTTACAGCAACCTCTCTTTTGACCACCACATTGCCACTGTGCTCAGAAAGTCCTTCTATGTGGCACATCTCATTACTAAGGGTTTTGCATCCAGGAAGAAAGAGGTCATTGTCTCCCTCTATTCTTCCCTCATTAAGCCAATCATCGAGTACAATGCCCCATTTGGCATGTATCTCACTAGACACCTGCAACAACTGGAGAGGCCACAAAAGTACCTCACAAAGAGGATCCTAGGTCTTAAACACTTGACCTATATGGACAGACTCAAAAAACTCCAACTATTCTCTGTCTCATATCACCTACTTAGAGGCGATCTCTGCTTGACTTACAAAGCCACGTCTGACCCAGCTCTGTTAAAAATGCTACATCTAAAGAAATCCCAATCCCTCCATGCCACATGCTCCAGAGACCTCAACCTCATTACCACAATCAACAGAACATGCTGGAGGGACAGGTTCATAACCCAGAGACTGCCCATGCTATGTAATAGACTTCCCATACATGTCAAGCAGAGCACCTCACTGGCCCTCTGGGAAATAGAATATTCACCCCGGGGATCACTTCAGTGATTCTACTCGACAGAGGCACTAGGAACTAAGGTTGGGTGGCATGATCCCAGGGTAATCCTATGGTCTAAGCTTGTAAAGGCTCCAGGGCCATTAGTCTAGTTCACACCTCTGAACCTATGAACGTATGAACTTATGACAAAGGTCTTCTACAATCCAAGAACTTGAGCTGTATTGTAACACCTATGCCAGTCATCTATTCTAGTACTATATAGTTAATGTGTTTCTTGTATGATATATTGAAGGTGGTTTATGAAAGTTGGTCCATAAGAAATTTTTTAATTGAGTTGACAGGACTGTACATAGGCTATAATAACATTCCAGAATATATACCATACTGTTATGAAGCATAATAGACTGATGTTGTTATTCAGATGTATAGATTTAAGCCACAGTGAACACGCATGTTGTTTTATAGTATAGTTTAAAACAAAGTATTTTAATATCCCATGGTTTAAACCAATCTGTGTTTCAACATAGTCTAAAACACTTTATTTCAATTTTCCATAGTTTAAATTAATCTATGATTCAGTAATAACTATACCATCTAGCTCACTTTCCTTCACTAACTCTATCTCCTTAGATGACTTGCATTTGTATACCTTTTTGTTGGTTTAATGCAAGTATTCAGTCTGGAGATGAAGGGTGCACCTTTTCTTCTTTGTAGATGACACTTTTCTCTTGGTTTCAGGTGACTGTCATCTCAGGTATACACTAGAGTGCTGGGTGACAAGAGTTGAGATAAAAATCAGCACCCCAAACAAGAAACTATAAAGAGCTTAAATATTTTGGGTTCATTTTATTTTATTTATTTAACATTTGTTGACCGGGAATGTCCGACTAGGTTCCACAGAGCCTGTTTTCAGCGGAGGCCCAGGGAGAAATGCTCCAGATGCATGTCTTTGGAATGTGGGAGGAAACCGGAGTACCCGGAGGAAACCCACGCGAACACAGGGAGAACATGCAAACTCCACACAGAAGGCACCCCAGCCGAGAATCGAACCGGAGAACCTCTTGCTGTGAGGCGACAACGTTAACTGCTGCACCACTGTGCCACCCATATTCACCAATGGCAGTAGACTGCATCAGGAAGCTGAACAATGTGTGGGTTCTTGTTCACCAATGACAGTACATTGCATCAGGAGGCAGACCAGTGGGTGGGTTCTTGTTCTCCAATGAAAGTACATTGCAGACCAGTGGGTGGGTTCTTATTCACCAATGGCAGTACAGTGCATCAGGAAGTTGGCCAGTGGGTGGGTTCTTGTTCACCAATGACAGTACATTGCAGACCAGTGGGTGGGTTCTTGTTCACCTGTGACAGTGTGGTGCATCAGGAAACTGTCCAATACATTGGTGCATCGGTGACAAAACTGTAGGCATTGTTGTAGGAACTGTATCAGACTGTGATGTTGAAGCAAAAGTCGATTCAAAGGATGAAGCCATAAAATGACCAGTCCGTCTGTGCCCTGCTCCTTTTCTGTAGTCACAAGCTTAAGGTATTGTCAGAAATAATGAAACAAAAGATACAAGTGTCAGAAGTGATATTCCTTCAGAGGATCACTGGGGTCACTCCTCATTATAGAATGAGGAGCTTCGTAACATTAGATAATGTTGGACCTAAACTGCTGCTCCTCTAGGCTTATGGAAATCATTTGACACTGTCCGGTACCTAATGAGGATGCCTCCTTGGTACTTCCTGCAGATTAACCTACTGTGACCCACAGAGAATAAGCCTGTGACAGTCTCAAAATATAATGTGTGCGTCATATCTCTCAGTTTGACTATCAACACTTGAGAATCTCATAGATACGCTTGGGACTATTTTGCATGGAATAGGGAAGTCTTGTCTGCTCTGTTCAGCTTGCTATCACATCTCCCTTTAGCTCTCTCTCTCTGAGGCAAGTAGTTTACAAAATAGATGGGGATGGATGAATTGGTATGCATTGTGTACCTGCAGGCATTCTAAACAAACAACATTTTCTCAATTTTTTATTACAGAATTTTATGGGATTTTGGATGCAGATCCTTAAGGAGAATAGCAACAGTCATACAGAATTTTATATTCATAAAGTGGCAGATAGTTTACTAAGAACTCAGCCAACATGGGAATTGAGAAAGGGAATTCTACTGATAGGGATGACTGCAATCAGGGGTACAGATAATAGACAAGAGGGGGCTGGAATTTACTTGAGGAAGCTGGCAAAGGAATTGTGCTGTAGGGAACAAATAATTGGTGAAGAAAGCTAATATAATGGAAGAAGACCTTGTGATTGCAGGCCAGTGATTGCCTTCCCTATCGGGGACTGTTATCAGAATATAGACAAAGAAAAGGGATACAGGAATCCTAAATGGAAGACCTGCACTGGCTGAGTTTTTAACTGAATCTAGAACAAAAACTGCTGTTTAAAAAAGGATAAATAGTAGGGCATATAAAACAATGCACAATAACTATAGGAACCAATGAGAAAAGATTGGGAAGAGAGATTAGATATGCAATTCACAAAGAAATAAGGAAGAAAGAGGTAACTGGGAGCATATGTTTTAGTTTTAGGAGTGTAATGAGTTGGCAGAATTTAAAAATCCCCTACAGAGTACTCTGTCAGGAATGCTGGGTGAGCAAATGAGTATAACTGACAAAAACGTTCTCTCATAAAAACATCCAAGGCAAACTTTGAGAGAAAAATCGCTAAGGACACTAAAGATAACCACAAAGCCTTCTTCAGCTATGTTAGAAACCTGGGCGGAAACCCTCAGATATGCTCAGAGTTAGTTCGCAACAACAAAAAATACACTGAACCCACAGATATTGATAACATCCTGGCTGACAGGTTCAGTGCAAATTTCTCGCCTCCTTCACCCCCAAAAGAAGAAATACTTATCCCAGCTGAATGTAATCTCCCTGTCATCTCAGATGTCCAAGTGAGAACTGCCCTAAACAAAGCAAAAAACACAGCATCAATGGGACCTGACGTTATCCCGGGGTACGTGTTACGTGAACTCCAAGAGAAGCTAAACCCACACTTAAAAATGCTATTTAACCTTAGCCTTACTTCGGGATATGTACCTGAACACTGGCGTACAGCAACAGTGGTCCCACTCCACAAGGGAGGTGCCTCTACAGACCCTGGAAACTACCGCCCCATAAGCTTGACTAGCCTGGTCTGCAAAGCTATGGAAAGAATCATTATGGAACTCATAAACGGAGACATAGGGGACCTACAGACGCTTGACCCCACCCAGTTCAGCTTTGTAAAGGGCAGATCCTGCCTTTTAAACCTGGTTGACTTTTTCAAAACAGTCACTAGAGCCATTGATGAGGGAAAAGCAGTCCATACAGCATACCTGGACTTGGCTAAGGCCTTCGACACAATACCCCACTCAGGCATCATAGATAAGCTAAACAGCTGAAAAGTAAACCCTTATGTCACTAGATGGGTTGCAAACTGGCTAAAGGACAGAACCCATAAAGTTAAAATCGCTGGAGCAATGTCAGACTCAAAGCCAGTCACAAGTGGTGTCCTACAGGGATCTGTCCTGGGACCTCTCTTGTTCGGCATTTATTTCTCAGATGTTAAAGCAAACATGGGAGGGCTGTGGCTGACAAAGTTCGCAGATGACTGCAAACTAGGCGCCATAGTCGATACACCAGTAGATACACACATCCTACAAAAGGCCTCACTGAAACAGACAACTGGTGCCGTAGTCACGGCCTTAAACTAAATGCCAAAAAATGTATAGTCATCCCTTTTGGAAAAAACAAAGTACCCACAAATTATCACATAGACAGCAACCCACTGAGTACGGAAAAAGTAATCAGAGACCTAGGGACCCAAGTAGACAGCGACCTCTCATTTGACACCCACGTTGCCAAAGTGGTTAGAAAAACATTCTACCTTGCACAACTCATCATGAAGGGTTTCAAATCCAGATCCAAGGATGTCATTGTACCCCTATATTCCTCCCTCATCAGACCCATGATTGAGTACAATACCCCATTTAGTATGTACCTTACCCGGCACTTGCAACAGCTGGAGAGACCACAAAAGTACCTCAGCAAAAGGATCAAGGGTCTCCAACATATGACTTATTCTGCCAGACTAAAGAAACTTCAGCTCTATTCAGTAGCATACCGCCTGCTCAGAGGTGATCTCTGCCTGACGTACAAGGCCATGTCCAATCAGGATCTGATGGACATGCTCCACCTCAAAAAAATCCAAATCCATCAGAACCACGAGAGCTAAAGACTTAAACCTCGGCACAAGTATGAATAGGACATGCTGGAGAGATAGATTCATAACCCAGAGGCTTCCCATGCTTTGGAACAGGATCCCAGTTCGTATTAGGCAGAGCCCCTCACTGACTCTCTTCAAGAGAAATCTTGATGAGTGGATGGGAGATTGTAAGTTTACCCAGGGGTCACATCTGTGTCACTGCTAGACAGGGGCACAGTAAACTAATTCTATTATATAAGGGGACCTTCACTGTGTCACTACTAGACAGAGGCACAGTATTCTAGATTTATTCTGTATATTTTTGTACCACTTCATGGGGTGGCAAAAGCCACATCACTATGGCTAGGCTTACAAATGCCCCAGGGCAGATAGCCTAGTACTATACTATGAAACTATGAAACTATGAAATTATTTTTTGAGCAGGGATACAAGATTTGAATTGTCTAGACTCAGGGTCATAGGATCAGAGGAGATTACTAGGCTTTCGACCTAGAGGTTATTTTAAGCCTAGCTGTTTCATCCCAATGTAATACCATGAAAATGTTAGTCAGTACCCAAGATTGCATTTAGTGATGACTGCCCATGTCTAGGAGGGTCGTGGGCTCTATCCCCAGTAAGAATTTACAGTTCCCCATCCACTCATGCAGGTTCCTCTTGAACAGTGTCACAGAGGTGCTCTGTTTCATATGAATTGGTAGCCTGTTCCAAAGATGTGGCAGTCACTGGGAGATAAATCTGTCCCTCCAGCATGTCCTATTTAAGACACAGGCCATATTTTGGTCCCTGAAACAGGTAGCCATAGTCCTGTTTGATTTACTGATATGCAACAAGTTCATTAGGTTTGGGTCTTGGACTTCTCTGTAGGCCAGGCATAAGTCTCCCCTATAATGTCCATATGACATGTAGTATAGTGACAGAGACTTTAGTCGGCCTGTGTAAGGCACATACTGGAACCCCTTGATCTTCTTTGTTAGAAACCTCTGCAGTCTCTCCAGTTGCTGCAGGTGCTTTGTACGGTACATGCTGAACGGGGCCTTATACTCAATTATGGGATGGATTACTGCAGAGTATAGATGGGTAATAACTTCTTTTGCTCTTGAGGTAATGCTTTTACTTATTGTGTGCTACGTAGAAAGCCTTTCTTACTACAGTAGACACATGGTGGGTGAAGTTCAGGTTGCATTCAACTTGTGATCCCAAATTCCTTACCACCTCGTGGGTACTTAGGGTACTGTTGTTGATTCAATAGTGTGAAGGGACATTGTTTGTGCTTAAGATAATGATGATGCATTTCTTTGCATTCAGTTTGACACTGAGATTAATACACCAATAGTTGGTCTGCGTGAGACCCTCCTGGAGTATACTGACATCATTTGGGAATTCAATGATTGCACCTAGTTTGCAGTTGTCTGCAAACTTGGTCAGCCGCAACCCCTTAGTTTTGACCTGAACTTCTGAGAAGTATATACCAAACAGTAGGGGGCCCAGCACTAACCTCTGTGGTATCCACTGATAACAGGTCTGCTGGTTGATGTGCAGTGACCCACTTTGATAGAGTGTGTCCAGTTTGTAAGCTAATTGGCAACCCATCTTACAATGAATGGGTTTACATTAAGTATGCTAAGTTTATCGGTAATTCCTGAATGTGGGATTGTGTTGAAAGCCTTTGCCAAGTTGAAGTATGCTGTGTGTACAGATTTGCCCTTGTCAGTGGCCCTGGTCACATTTTAAAAGTAGTCCACCAGATTTAACAGGCAGGATCTTCCCTTGACAAACCCGAATTGGGTAGAATCCAGGGTTTGGAGGTCACCTATGTATTTATTTATGAAGTCCATAATGAAACTTTCCATGGCCTTACAGATGAAACTCCTCAGGCTTATCAGTCTGTAATTCCCTGGGTCTGTTTCTAGGTGACCTTTGTGGAGGGGAATAACTGTTGCTGTTCTCCATTCCGCAGAAACAATGCCTGTGGTTAGACTATGATTGAAAAGGGTACTTAATGGTGATGCTAGTTCATGTTTTAGCCTGTTTAGATGGCAGCCTGGGATGTCGCCTGGTCCCATAGAGGGTCTGTTTTTTTACCTTGGACAAGGCTTTGAGGGCCTGCTCTTCAGATATGTAGGGTGGGGGAAAGTTTGGGGGAAGGTTTGTGATAAGTTAGGAGGGAATAAGGAACTGAAATATTTGCCAAACCTATCCGCTAGCAGGTGTGTTATCTCTGTGGAGTCAGTGTCTATGATAACATTGGTCACTAGTTCTGCACATGCTTGGGTCCTACCTTTTAGGCTACTTTCATAGCTGTAAAAGGCCTTATGGTTATCCTTGGTTCTACTTGCTAGGTTTCTCTCAAAGGAGCCCTTAGAGGATTTGACAAGTCGTCTTATTTGCCTGTTGAAGCTGAGTAGGGTGCTTTTCCATTGTTGGGGCCTTGCCTTTGTTTTCTTGGACAGTGTGGCCTTGTTAGGTTCACTGTCATTTCAACAGGGTCTGTACATATCAGTAGTTTTCTTTTTAAAACAGGAAACATATTCAAATGATAAATAAGGACCACTTTTACCATTCAATTTGCTAATTTTTCTACCAGATGAATAGGTTGTTGTGTTTTTCGGCTTTTCCCGGTTAGGGATTGCCACAGCAGAACTCCAGTCCGCTAATGATTGGCAGTAGATTTTTATGTGCCGAATTGCCAGCTCTGATGCACAGCCTTCAATGAAGGTACACCCATTCACGCATGTCTCCACCCAGAAGATGCTTTAGCTGAGAATCGAACAGGACAACGTCTTACTGTGAGGTGACAACGGTACCGCAGCACCACCACCGCAGTCTACCAGATGAATAGGTGCAGATCCCATTTAAACAGTATTTTTCCATTCCTTGCAAGAAATATCTTGTGTCTGCCTATGTTCTCTTGAAGTATTTTTTTTAATTTTAAAGCACCTCTACAAAGGCTTTTATTGGTTTTCCTTATCTTTGGTTGAGACATCTAAGAATGAATCATGCTTTACTGAGTTTTCAAGATCAAAAATCATAACTCATAAGACAAGTAAAACTGAAAAAAAAATTTACACGGGGGGAACAAATCTCCTGTACCCCCCGATGTAGTGGGCCTAGCCCACCCACCTCATTATATATATTTATATATATATATATATATATATATATATATCTATATATACATATATATATAGATACATAGATATATATATGTGTGTGTGTGTGTGTGTGTGTGTGTGCATGTGTGTGTGTGTGTGTGTGTGTGTGTGTGTGTGTGTGTGTGTGTGTGTGTGTGTGTGTGTCTGTGTGTGTAAACATACATATACAAAAATGGAAATGTAATGCTGGCTTACATAATTCAATTAACTATGGATAAACAGACTGATATAACAAAAATCTCAGAAATGCCGCTTAAAAGACTATGGGCCAGATTCAACAAAGCCAACACTAAGTGTACACGAAATGTATTGAAGAACATTATCACATTGTTTGTGCTTTCTAGTCACTCAGAAAGATACACTAAATGCACATGTAGTCTCCACTTTGTGGTAACCTTTATGAATCCCTGTCATTATTTAAAGCTGCAAGAATATCAGTAGGAAAACTAAAATTAGGAGGAAGAAGATGTGAGTTATGTGTGTGTTGTCTGTTCCCTCAGAACAGTGTACACTTAGTGTATATTTAGTGTAGGAGGAAGGAGGTGTGAGTTATGTGTGTGTTGTCTGTTCCCTCAGAACAGTGTACACAGTGTATACTTAGTGTAGGAGGATGGTGGTGTGAGTTATGTGTGTGTTGTCTGTTCCCTCAGAACAGTGTACACTTAGTGTATATTTAGTGTAGGAGGAAGGAGGTGTGAGTTATGTCTGCGTTGTCTGTTCACTCAGATCAGTGTACACTTCATGTAGAGGAAGGAGGTGTGAGTTATGTCTGTGTTGTCTGTTCACTCAGAACAGTGTACACTTAGTGTAGGAGGAAGGAGGTGTGAGTTATGTCTGTGTTGTCTGTTCACTCAGAACAGTGTACACAGTGTACACTTAGTGTAGGAGGAAGGAGGTGTGAGTTATGTGTGTGTTGTCTGTTCACTCAGAACAGTGTACACAGTGTGCACTTAGTGTAGGAGGAAGGAGGTGTGAGTTATGCCTGTGTTGTCTGTTCACTCAGAACAGTGTACACTTAGTGTAGGAGGAAGGAGGTGTGAGTTATGCCTGTGTTGTCTGTTCACTCAGAACAGTGTACACTTAGTGTATACTTAGTGTAGGAGAAAGAAGATGTGAGTTATGTGTGTGTTGTCTGTTCACTCAGAACAGTGTACACTTAGTGTAGGAGGAAGGAGGTGTGAGTTATGTGTGTGTTGTCTGTTCCCTCAGAACAGTGTACACTTAGTGTAGGAGAAAGGAGGTGTGAGTTATGTATGTGTTGTCTGTTCCCTCAGAACAGTGTACACTTAGTGTATATTTAGTGTAGGAGGAAGGAGGTGTGAGTTATGTGTGTGTTGTCTGTTCCCTCAGAACAGTCTACACAGTGTATACTTAATGTAGGAGGAAGGAGGTGTGTGTTATGTGTGTGTTGTCTGTTCCCTCAGAACAGTGTACACTTAGTGTATATTTAGTGTAGGAGGAAGGAGGTGTGAGTTATGTGTGTGTTGTCTGTTCCCTCAGAACAGTGTGCACAGTGTATACTTAGTGTAGGAGGAAGGAGGTGTGAGTTATGCCTGTGTTGTCTGTTCCCTCAATACAGTGTACACTTAGTGTAGGAGGAAGGAGGTGTGAGTTATGTGTGTGTTGTCTGTTCCCTCAGAACAGTGTACACTTAGTGTATGAGGAAGGAGGTGTGAGTTATGTGTGTGTTGTCTGTTCCCTCAGAACAGTGTACACTTAGTGTAGGAGGAAGGAGGTGTGAGTTATGTGTGTGTTGTCTGTTCCCTCAGAACAGTGTACACTTAGTGTAGGAGGAAGGCAGTGTGAGTTATGCCTGTGTTGTCTGTTCACTCAGAACAGTGTACACTTAGTGTATATTTAGCGTAGGAGGAAGGAGGTGTGAGTTATGTGTGTGTTGTCTGTTCCCTCAGAACAGTGTACACAGTGTATACTTAGTGTAGGAGGAAGGAGGTGTGAGTTATGTGTGTGTTGTCTGTTCCCTCAGAACAGTGTACACTTAGTGTATATTTAGTGAAGGAGGAAGGAGGTGTAAGTTATGTGTGTGTTGTCTGTTCCCTCAGAACAGTGTACACAGTGTATACTTAGTGTAGGAGGAAGGAGGTGTGAGTTATGTGTGTGTTGTCTGTTCCCTCAGAACAGTGTACACTTAGTGTATATTTAGTGTAGGAGGAAGGAGGTGTGAGTTATGTCTGTGTTGTCTGTTCACTCAGAACAGTGTACACTTAGTGTATACTTAGTGTAGGAGGAAGAAGATGTGAGTTATGTGTGTTGTCTGTTCACTCAGAACAGTGTATACTTAGTGTAGGAGGAAGGAGGTGTGAGTTATGCCTGTGTTGTCTGTTCACTCAGAACAGTGTACACTTAGTGTAGGAGGAAGGAGGTGTGAGTTATGCCTGTGTTGACTGTTCCCTCAGAACAGTGTACCCTTAGTGTAGGAGGAAGGAGGTGTGAGTTATGTGTGTGTTGTCTGTTCCCTCAGGACAGTGTACACTTAGTGTAGGAGGAAGGAGGTGTGAGTTATGTGTGTTGTCTGTTCCCTCAGAACAGTGTACACTTAGTGTAGGAGGAAGGAGGTGTGAGTTATGTGTGTGTTGTCTGTTCCCTCAGAACAGTGTACACTTAGTGTAGGAGGAAGGAGGTGTGAGTTATGTGTGTTGTCTGTTCCCTCAGAACAGTGTACACTTAGTGTAGGAGGAAGGAGGTGTGAGTTATGTGTGTGTTGTCTGTTCCCTCAGAAAAGTGTACACTTAGTGTAGGAGGAAGGAGGTGTGAGTTATGCCTGTGTTGTCTGTTCACTCAGAACAGTGTACACTTAGTGTATATTTAGTGTAGGAGGAAGGAGGTGTGAGTTATGTGTGTGTTGTCTGTTCCCTCAGAACAATGTACACAGTGTATACTTAGTGTAGGAGGAAGGAGGTGTGAGTTATGTGTGTGTTGTCTGTTCCCTCAGAACAGTGTACACTTAGTGTATATTTAGTGTAGGAGGAAGGAGGTGTGAGTTATGTGTGTGTTGTCTGTTCCCTCAGAACAGTGTACACAGTGTATACTTAGTGTAGGAGGAAGGAGGTGTGTGTTATGTGTGTGTTGTCTGTTCCCTCAGAACAGTGTACACTTAGTGTATATTTAGTGTAGGAGGAAGGAGGTGTGAGTTATGTGTGTTGTCTGTTCACTCAGAACAGTGTACACTAAGTGTAGGAGGAAGGAGCTGTGAGTTATGCCTGTGTTGTCTGTTCACTCAGAACAGTGTACACTTAGTGGTAGGGAAGGAGGTGTGAGTTATGTGTGTGTTGTCTGTTCCCTCAGAACAGTGTACACTTAGTGTAGGAGGAAGGAGGTGTGAGTTATGTGTGTGTTGTCTGTTCCCTCAGAACAGTGTACACTTAGTGTAGGAGGAAGGAGGTGTGAGTTATGTGTGTGTTGTCTGTTCACTCAGAACAGTGTACACTTAGTGTATATTTAGTGTAGGAGGAAGGAGGTGTGAGTTATGTGTGTGTTGTCTGTTCCCTCAGAACAGTGTACACAGTGTATACTTAGTGTAGGAGGAAGGAGGTGTGAGTTATGTGTGTGTTGTCTGTTCCCTCAGAACAGTGTACACTTAGTGTATATTTAGTGTAGGAGGAAGGAGGTGTGAGTTATGTGTGTGTTGTCTGTTCCCTCAGAACAGTGTACACTTAGTGTAGGAGGAAGGAGGTGTGAGTTATGTGTGTGTTGTCTGTTCACTCAGAACAGTGTACACTTAGTGTAGGAGGAAGGAGGTGTGAATTATGCCTGTGTTCTCTGTTCCTCAGAACAGTGTACACTTAGTGTAGGAGGAAGGAGGTGTGAGTTATGTCTGTGTTGTCTGTTCCCTCAGAACAGTGTACACTTAGTGTAGGAGGAAGGAGGAGTGAGTTATGTGTGTTGTCTGTTCCCTCAGAACAGTGTACACTTAGTGTAGGAGGAAGGAGGTGTTATGTGTGTGTTGTCTGTTCCTCAGAACAGTGTGCAGTATATACTTAGTGTAGGAGGAAGGGAGAGGTGTGAGTTATGCCTGTGTTGTCCGTTCATTCAGAACAGTGTACACATAGTGTAGGAGGAAGAAGGTATGAGTTATGTGTGTATTGTCTGGTCACTCAGAACAGTGTACACTTAGTGTATGAGGAAGAAGGTGTGAGTTATGTATGTGTTGTCTTTTCCCTCAGAACAGTGTACACTTAGTGTAGGAGGAAGGAGGTGTGAGTTATGTGTGTGTTGTCTGTTCCCTCAGAACAGTGTACACTTAGTGAAGGAGGAAGAAGGTGTGAGTTATGCCTGTGTTGTCTGTTCACTCAGGACAGTGTACACTTAGTGTATATTTAGCGTAGGAGGAAGGAGGTGTGAGTTATGTGTGTGTTGTCTGTTCCCTCAGAACAGTGTACACAGTGTCTACTTAGTGTAGGAGGAAGGAGGTGTGAGTTATGTGTGTGTGTTGTCTGTTCCCTCAGAACAGTGTACACTTAGTGTATATTTAGTGAAGGAGGAAGGAGGTGTAAGTTATGTGTGTGTTGTCTGTTCCCTCAGAACAGTGTACACAGTGTATACTTAGTGTAGGAGGAAGGAGGTGTGAGTTATGTGTGTGTTGTCTGTTCCCTCAGAACAGTGTACACTTAGTGTATATTTAGTGTAGGAGGAAGGAGGTGTGAGTTATGTCTGTGTTGTCTGTTCACTCAGAACAGTGTACACTAAGTGTAGGAGGAAGGAGCTGTGAGTTATGCCTGTGTTGTCTGTTCACTCAGAACAGTGTACACTTAGTGTAGGAGGAAGGAGGTGTGAGTTATGCCTGTGTTGACTGTTCCCTCAGAACAGTGTACACTTAGTGTAGGAGGAAGGAGGTGTGAGTTATGTGTGTGTTGTCTGTTCCCTCAGGACAGTGTACACTTAGTGTAGGAGGAAGGAGGTGTGAGTTATGTGTGTTGTCTGTTCCCTCAGAACAGTGTACACTTAGTGTAGGAGGAAGGAGGTGTGAGTTATGTGTGTGTTGTCTGTTCCCTCAGAACAGTGTACACTTAGTGTAGGAGGAAGGAGGTGTGAGTTATGTGTGTGTTGTCTGTTCCCTCAGAACAGTGTACACTTAGTGTAGGAGGAAGGAGGTGTGAGTTATGTGTGTGTTGTCTGTTCCCTCAGAAAAGTGTACACTTAGTGTAGGAGGAAGGTGGTGTGAGTTATGCCTGTGTTGTCTGTTCACTCAGAACAGTGTACACTTAGTGTATATTTAGTGTAGGAGGAAGGAGGTGTGAGTTATGTGTGTGTTGTCTGTTCCCTCAGAACAATGTACACAGTGTATACTTAGTGTAGGAGGAAGGAGGTGTGAGTTATGTGTGTGTTGTCTGTTCCCTCAGAACAGTGCACACTTAGTGTATATTTAGTGTAGGAGGAAGGAGGTGTGAGTTATGTGTGTGTTGTCTGTTCCCTCAGAACAGTGTACACAGTGTATACTTAGTGTAGGAGGAAGGAGGTGTGAGTTATGTATGTGTTGTCTGTTCCCTCAGAACAGTGTACACTTAGTGTATATTTAGTGTAGGAGGAAGGAGGTGTGAGTTATGTGTGTGTTGTCTGTTCCCTCAGAACAGTGTACACTTAGTGTATATTTAGTGGAGGAGGAAAGAGGTGTGAGTTATGTGTGTGTTGTCTGTTCCCTCAGAACAGTGTACACAGTGTATAGTTAGTGTAGGAGGAAGGAGGTGTGAGTTATGTGTGTGTTGTCTGTTCCCTCAGAACAGTGCACACTTAGTGTATATTTAGTGTAGGAGGAAGGAGGTGTGAGTTATGTGTGTGTTGTCTGTTCCCTCAGAACAGTGTACACAGTGTATACTTAGTTTAGGAGGAAGGAGGTGTGAGTTATGTGTGTGTTGTCTGTTCCCTCAGAACAGTGTACACAGTGTATATTTAGTGTAGGAGGAAGGAGGTGTGAGTTATGTGTGTGTTGTCTGTTCCCTCAGAACAGTGTACACAGTGTATATTTAGTGGAGGAGGAAGGAGGTGTGAATTATGTGTGTGTTGTCTGTTCCCTCAGAACAGTGTGCACAGTGTATACTTAGTGTAGGAGGAAGGAGGTGTGTGTTATGTGTGTGTTGTCTGTTCCCCTCAGAACAGTGTACACTTAGTGTATATTTAGTGTAGGAGGAAGAAGGTGTGAGTTATGTCTGTGTTTTCTGTTCACTCAGAACGGTGTACACTTAGTGTAGGAGCAAGAAGGTGTGAGAAACGTCTGTGTTGTCTGTTCACTCAGAACGGTGTACACTTAGTGTACACTTAGTGTAGCAGCAAGAAGATGTGAGTTACGTGTTTGTTGTCTGTTCACTCAGAACGTTGTACACTTAGTGTAGGAGGAAGGAGGTGTGAGTTATGTCTGTGTTCTCTGTTCACTCAAAACAGTGTACACTTAGTGTAGGAGGAAGGAGGTGTCAGTTATGTCTGTGTTGTCGGTTCACTCAGAACAGTGTACACTTAGTGTATATTTAGTGTAGGAGGAAGGAGGTGTGAGTTATGTGTGTGTTGTCTGTTCCCTCAGAACAGTCTACACAGTGTATACTTAATGTAGGAGGAAGGAGGTGTGTGTTATGTGTGTGTTGTCTGTTCCCTCAGAACAGTGTACACTTAGTGTATATTTAGTGTAGGAGGAAGGAGGTGTGAGTTATGTGTGTGTTGTCTGTTCCCTCAGAACAGTGTGCACAGTGTATACTTAGTGTAGGAGGAAGGAGGTGTGTGTTATGTGTGTGTTGTCTGTTCCCCTCAGAACAGTGTACACTTAGTGTATATTTAGTGTAGGAGGAAGGAGGTGTGAGTTATGTCTGTGTTGTCTGTTCACTCAGAACAGTGTACACTTTGTGTAGGAGGAAGGAGGTGTGAGTAATGCCTGTGTTGTCTGTTCACTCAGAACAGTGTACACTTAGTGTATACTTAGTGTAGGAGGAAGAAGATGTGAGTTATGTGTGTGTTGTCTGTTCACTCAGAACAGTGTACACTTAGTGTAGGAGGAAGGAGGTGTGAGTTATGTGTGTGTTGTCTGTTCCCTCAGAACAGTGTACACTTAGTGTAGGAGGAAGGAGGTGTGAGTTATGTGTGTGTTGTCTGTTCCCTCAGAACATTGTACACTTAGTGTAGGAGGAAGGAGGTGTGAGTTATGTGTGTGTTGTCTGTTCCCTCAGAACATTGTACACTTAGTGTATACTTAGTGTAGGCCTTATTGAATGCCAGGGTATGTTGTAATGATGGGCAGTATCACTTTTTTTGTTAAAAACAATCTTCTAACATCTCCTTTCAGTTATCCATTCTATGTTTTCAAATTTTGTTCTCATACGGATGTCTTTTTTGAAACATGGCACCTGCTGAGGTACTCACAAGTCTATGTTATCAAGTATCTTTGCTGTTTATGTAGCATTCTGTAAAAGATGCAGTGCTCTAACAAACATTGTTAACTCGTTTTGCTTTTTTAAATACTCCTGTCATGCTTCTTTTTGTGGAGATACCATGTCTGTGAAAAGTATTTCTGATGCAGTTTCTCAGCCATCATATCACTTTCTTCTACTTATGTCCTTTTATTCTTGTAGCAAAAATCCTGTGAAAGCTGTTCTCCTCTTGTACTTTCATTTCCTTCATATGCTTAAATGCTTCAGTCATATTCGCTGTCATCATCCTTTTATTAAATTTATTATTATGTGTCTTTACATACAAACCCTTGCGGTTCCAGCTGCCTTACTTTTCCCTGAGTAAAATACAAATCTCTAAGCACTTCCTGCTGAAGTTAAACTCCCTGATTCCTGTTTAACGTTGGTTATTACTCTTCTTCTTCTTCCTTCTGCTTTTCCCGGTTAGGCGTCGCCAAGTGATTTCAATGTGTGCATTACCATTGCTTCCTTTCTTTGGAGATTTCACCCTTCTTCAACTTTGTGCAATCATGTAGTTGGTATTTATAAGTTCTGTGGAGTGTAGAGGATGATTTGCTACCCCCCCCAAAAAAAGGGTTCCTATCAGAACGATGAAAAATCAAAATCTCGAACGCTCGGATGAGCGAAACGCAGGTATATTAAATCAATATTGTGAGATCGCGGTACAGTGAAGATCGGAAAATTTGCCCTTTCCTCACTGTAGTGCAATCTTGGAGTTGGAATATATTTTTAAGGGGGGGGGTGCAGTTCCTCACAATAGCGATTTTGATTACCTGTGTTTTCACTCATCCGGGCATTCGAGACTTTGATTTTTCGTCTATGTAATATAGACCCCAAAAAAAACAGTACTTTATTTCACCAGCTTGATTTTCAGAAGGTTGTGCTCAGAGAGCTGCTTCCTTTGAAGCTGCACTATTTTATTGGCTTTTCTTGTCAGATTACATTTTGCCACTGTTTTTGTAGAAGTGAGGTCCCCATAACTATATTCAGTGTAGATATTGTCTCAGCAAGTATCAATAGAGGAGATGAATTTCTACTTCCATACTTGTAACCAACACAAAATATTTTTTTTCAGCTAGTAAAACTATAATATAAACCACAGTGACAAAGAAATCAATAAATGCTTTTCAAAAATATGTTATTGTAGATTCTTGCCCAGTTTTAAAAAAGATGCATATTAGTCCATTTTCCTGTTTCTTAGTGGTGATTTATTTCTTCAATAAAATCCAGAAGCTCTTAGATTTTTTTATTATTTGTCTTATGATTTTGAATGTTCACTCTTTGAACATCTGGTATAATATTCATCCCTGCAGGGCTTCAGGTTTTATTAATAAATGCACACTGGCTGTCTGGTTTGAAATAATCAGATATTCTTAACACTTAGGTTATTATATTTTTATTTATTTATTTATCTATTTATTTATTTATTTATTACATTTGTTTACCAGGAAAGTCTGACTAGGCCAGAAGTTCATTTTCAGAGGAGACCCGGGGAGAAAAGCTCCACAGAAATATATGCAAAATACAATAATTATATAGCACGATTAGTATACATATAGTAAGATGCAGAATACACATTATCTAGTTAGTCTATGCAAAGAAGTATTCAATACAGTTTTCTAGTAGATACAGGTTCAAAAAGAAAAACGCAAGCATTTCAGTAAAGATCACTGTGAGAAAAATAAAATTAGCATTGTGTACACATGACATACTGTGTACATTTTAGTTCTTGTCAGTATCTCACATATTGTTATGCAATCTACCATTGCATATCTGTTTGTTTATTTCTTGATTTATTGCATGGATAAATTAACTGGACAGGGTATATTATTGTCGAAACAACAAAATTCTATGGCATGAAGGAAAATGAGTACATGAGAATAAGGCATGCAGCTGAAAGTGAACTCCAAAGTCTGTAGCTGTGAGGCAAAAAGTATAACTATGGCCCTGCCCTGCTGCCCTTCTTAGCTATATTTCTTTCTCTTTTTTTTTACATCTTCTCACTGAACAAGAACTGACACACATAGTCATTCCTTTAACTTTGTGAAATCCCTTCTGAGCCTAACAACTCCAACTCTTGTTGATTCTGCTGGAAATAATTTGCACACACACATGCACGCACGCACGCACAAAGACACACACAAACACATACATACCTCTCCCTTCTGTCACTTAGATATATAAGAGGACTGCTGCCAGAAATTAGTCCTATAGTATGTAGATTTTAACTCTCTTTTCTTCACTGTAGATTACATTTACCATTACTCACTTCTGATGTATTATCTATCCATTTTTGTAACGCATGATGCTATCCCAGAATCAAAACCTGTTTCATACTATTATTTCCGTGTTGTTATAAGAAATATCCTGCTAAAATCTTTATAAGGCTCAGAGTCCCTCCATTGTCTATTATTTAGGTAATCCTATCTTAGAAATCCATTAAATTTATCCAGTCTTTCCAGTCTGTCTCCCTTACATTACTGGAATTTATATATTCAAACATTCTTTTCATAGGAAAGGCTCCATCATCTTCTCAACCACTGAAGTCTTAATAACTGATCTGCAGTTTTCTGCCTTTCCCTCACTCCCTCTTTTATGAATGGAAATTCTGTCTGCCTTTCTTCAGTCCTTAGTTGCCACCCCCTCATCCCATGAGTAATTGAACTGATCAGTACTAGTAGCTCTACACATAGTTCTGATAAAATTCTGGGCTGAATACAACTCAACCAGTTTTCCCTTCACTTTTTTCAGATTTTATTCAGGCTGGACTTAGCAACTGTGGGACCAAACTGGGACCATTTTTTCAGGGTATCCAGCTAACTTTCCCACATATTACCACAGACCTTGTCTCCACCTGCTAACCTCTTGGACTTAAAATTTTATTGGATACTGTATTAGGAATATATACTATTACTATGTATTAAAACAAAATAATATATTGATTTATTAATTGACTTATTAACTTATACTTTGTCATAAAACGTGTGAAAGCAAAGTAGAATACCGTGTTCCTGGATTACCCCCACCACCACCACCACCACAGAGTTAACATCTCCTGCTTAACTCACTGCAAGGGGCCTACATAATAAGATAATAGGATCTTTGGTATAAATGGTTCATTATCATATGGATACACCCTCGCACACCAGTAAGCATCCCCAAAATCCTGTAGAAATGGCAGGATATCCTGACCCTAGGTAGGCAAAAGCTACAGTGCCTCTGGAGGGGGGGTCTTTTGGGAATAAGGCTATGGAGACATGTAGTGCATGTATACATATGTCTGTCAGCAACTATATACTTACCTCCCCCCAGAACTGTGTGTGACCACAAATAAAATTGATCAAACTACTTTCCCCCATGTTTTCACACACGTGTGCGCACACACACACACACACACACACACACACACACACACACACACACACACACACACACACACACACACACACACACACACACACACACACACACACACACACACACACACACACACACACACACACACACACACACACACACACACACACACACACACTCACTGTGATTCTACCTTTGACAATCCAGGTGAAGATGTGCATGCACACACAGACATTTACACACGCTCACCTGCACTTGTCTACAGGCAAATTGGAGAAACACCGGTTGACCTATGGCAGGCATTTATGTTGTGGAGGAAACCAGAGCACCTGGATAAAATTCAAATAGAGAAAAGATAGTCATGGTGAGAAAGGCGTATCCCAGATGACTAAAGATAAGTATACTAGTGCCAGTGTAGAAGCAAAAAGGAGACATCCTCAATTGTTGTCAGTACAGAGGTATCAATTTCCTGTCAAACTGCATGATAGTTCTGGACAGGGTCAGTGATAAATTAATACACAGAGTAGTAGAAAGTACAATGGGAAATGAGCAGCTTGGATTCAAATCAGGATGCAGCACTACCGCCCCAATGTTTTGCAGTGAGACAGATAGTTGAGGAGATTATAGAGATGACTAGACCATCAAAGACAGCCATTTATTGTGTATAGTGTAAGTGTCTGAATGTAATGGAAAATGAAAGAAACCACGACAAACTAGTTACTCTTGGATACACTGAAACCCCTCCCCCAAGGCACATACATGCATAAGCCGGAGAACAATTAATTTACACCGATTTTATTCAATGGAATTCATTGCAATACACTGTCACTTCAAAATTATTGCAGTCACTATATAATGTGAAAATATAACAGGGTAAGTCACATTCATTCAGACTTGGAAATACTTGTAGGTTCTTAAAAAAATTAATAAATAATTCCACATGCATGTGGAATTTTTTATTAAATTTATAAAAATATATGAGCATTTTTCAAGTCTGAGTATTTGTTTTGTTTCTTGGATTGTTTTCTCTGAGAGTTGGTTCACTGAAATTTTTGGTCCTTTAGGTTGCTAAGTCACGTTCATGCACATACAACCTCTGTTGCTTTGAATTATTGATTCTGCACTGCAGATGTCTGCTTGTGATTTAAAAAAATGCCACAGCAAAAACATTCCTACATAATCATCATAAACACAAACCAATCCTGCAAAGCCAGATGAATGACTAACTTAATTAAACAACAGAAGGATGAGTCGTTTTCAGTCACATAAAGCACCCATACCCAGATGTTATAGCCACTTTGTTGACTGAATATGCCTCAGGTACCCGATTGTAATAAATAATAATAATAATAACTACTATAGTAATTTATTCCAATTATTCTCTGTTTCATAGAAATACACTGTAGCCAACCACAATAAAGTACACTTGTTTGCTTCACACAAGTACACATTAGTTTTGCAAAGTCAGAATAATGACTGCTTAACACTGACAAACAGCAGCAGGCCAGGGTTAGTCACTTTCATCCATAAATGGCCACCATGCCTAGCAATTACAGAGACTTTGAGTTCATAGCTTCATAGGTGTGCACTAGGCTAATGATCACAAGGGCCTTTTTAAGTCTAGCCATCCATCCCAAATCTCTGACAAGTTCTGGTACCCTTGATAAGTGTAAGCAAGGCTTGGGAAATAAAATATTTACAAGTAGGGGCCTGGGAGATGAACCATTTACAGACTGCCTGCCTCCATTAGAGACACAGGTGCCAAACCAAGGGTGAATTTCCTGTTCTCCATTCAGTTGTTCAAGTTACACTTGAATTGAGATACAAAGGAACTCTGCTTCACATGGATGGGTAGCCTCTTCCAGAGAAGGGGTAGTCTCTGGGATATATACCTGCCTCTCCAACAGGTCCTATTTATATCACAGGCAGGGTTTAAATCTTTAGAACAGGTAATTCTGATGCTGTTTATTTTCAGGATATGCAGGAGGTCCATCAGGGTGTGGTCTGACAATGCCTTGTATGCAGACACAGATCTCCCCTCAGCAACCTGTGGGAGACAGAATACAAGGATAGGGCCTTGAGGCAGTCTTCATAGGACATGTTGCTTAAGCCCTGTATTCTTTTAATGAAGAGTATCTGTGGATGTTCTAGTTGTTGGATATGTCTGGTTAGGTACATACAAAAGGGGATATTGTACTCAATGATAGATCTGATGAATGCCAAATACAGTGGAACAATGACTTTCTTGAACCTAGATGCCATACCTTTGTTTAAAAGTTGCACAACATAGAATGATTTCCTCACTACTGTAGACAGATGATGGTCAAAGGTTAGATTATTGTCTATCTGTGTCCCCAAGTCCCTGACTACTGGGTCAACTCTTAGGGTTGCGCTGTCAATATGATAGTTACAAGGGGTAGATGACTTTATGAAGGATACTATTATGGATTTCTTGGCATTTAATTTTAGTCCATGGCTCTGACACTAGCTATTTCTCTGTGTCAGCCCTTCCTGGACAGTATTTGTGTCAGTGGGGGATTCTATGACTGCAAATTTAGTCAGCCAGAGGTTATTAACATTGGCCTTAATTTCAGAGAAGTAAATGCCAAAAAGGAGGGGTCCCAGGACCGATCCCTTATGGACTTCACTTGTGACTGGCCTCTTTGTAAAAATGGACTCCCGAATTCTAATTTCCTGGGTCCTGTCTGTGAGCCAGCTTGCTATCCACCAGGCAACATAAGGGTTTATACCTAACCTCTTGAGTTTGTCACCAATGTGCAAGTGGGGTATTATGTCACATGCCTTGGCCAGGTCAGGTTAGGCAGTGTAAACCATTTTCCTTTCATCCATTGCTTTGGTGACCTTTTCAAAGAAGTCCCCCAGGTTGAGAAGGCATAACCTGCCCTTGAAAAAAACAAATTGGTTTGGTTACAGTGTCTGGAGGTTTCCTATGTCATTATTGATCATTTCAATGATAATCCTTTCTATGGCTTTGCATATGAAACTAGTGAGACTTATGGGTCTGTAGTTTCCAGGGTCTCTAGATGGTCCACCTTTGTGCAGAACATTGACTGTTGCTGTTCTTCATCCATGAGGCATGAAGCTTGTTTGGTGGCTACAGTTAAATAGCAGTTCCAGAGGGCCTGATAGGTCATGTTTCATGCTATTAAGAAGGCATCCTGGGATATTGTCTGTGCCCATTGATACAGTGTTCTCGGCCTTAGAGAAATCATTAAGGACCTGTTCCCTAGTGATAGTAGGGAGAATTATATTTGATGGTATTTCTTGAGAGGAGTTTAGTGGGGAGAGTAAAAGAGTAGGAGCTAAATTTGTCAGCCAGCTAAGTTTGCTGTATCTTCAGACTCAGTATAGGTGGCTCCATTAACAATGAGCTCTGCCCAAAATTGTGTATTGCCTTTGAGGTTGCAGACATAGCGAAAGAATGCCTTGTGGTTGTCCTTAACCTGGAAGGCCAAATTTACCTCAGATTTTACTTTGGTAGACTTTATTTGTCCTCTATGTTGTTTGTTTAGATTGATGAGAGTGCTTTTATCCTGCTAGGTGGTATACCTCCTAATGTTTGCCATGATTTTCTTCCCTGTATTATACAGCATATTGAAGCTGTGATTCCACTAGGGTGGCTTGTTTCTTGAGTTATTTCTGTACTTCTTCCTGGTGGATACAGCTGCCTCTATGCAGCTATTAGCATACTTGTATAGGGTTTCTGTGAACAGTTTCGTGTAGGCAGCAGTTTTTTTCCAGGTTTTTCAGGGTTTGAAATTTTGCCAGATTATCACTTAATAGTAGGACGCTAGCCTTCAAGTAGTTCCTGAATATTCCAGAGTTAGCTGGGTTTGCAGGCTTTATTTTTACTTCAAAGGAGACCATTCTGTGGTCTGACCTTACCAGAGAAGACATTACACTAGGGGCTGTGCAACACTCTCCCATATTAGTGTTCACCTTTGATGTCTCGTTGTAATAAAATAAAAATGTAAAAAAATGGCCACAGTAATTTACTTTAGTTCTGTTAAAAATATACCACTGTGAACCACATCAGCTTGTTTCACAGAAATGGCCACATTCATTTATTTTAACTCTGTGAAAAATGCTAAGCTTCTCAGGTAGCTGAAGCCTAAGGAAAATAAGGTTATGCTACATTTCTGTGCTGACTACCATTGATCCATAGTTAAATCTGACAGTTCATTTTAGTTGAACACTAACTCTCTCCCTATGGATTAGCAGTTAACTGCATTAGCTTTCATTGGTGAATGAATCCAGTGCCTATGGTCTGTTTCTTAACAGGACTATTAGAACTCCTCTCAGCTTTTTTGAAGACTCGAAATGAAGACTGTTCCTCATAATCAGGTACACTTGAAAAGGAAACAAATCTGGTTGCCTGCTAAGGTCTAAATATATGTGTGTGTGTGTGTGTGTGTGTGTGTGTGTGTGTGTGTGTGTGTGTGTGTGTGTGTGTGTGTGTGTGTGTGTGAGTGTGTGTGTGTGTGTATATGTGTGTTCCTACCACATAGTCGAACTTTTACAAGTTCAAACCTCATATTTTCGAGACCATAAGTTTGAATTTGTAAAAGTTCCAGCATTTCAATGGAAATCTCCATAAGCAGAGGTTTCCATTTTGTTCAATGGGGTCCGATCTCGGAGTTGGTATATTTAAGTAGCGGGGTTGGGGGTAAAGGAAGGCTTGTCTCCCTTGCTTAAAACAATTTATTTTGTTTTCCATTTTTTTTTTTATCCATAGTCGAAGTTTTGTAACTTCGAACATAATGGTTCGAACATTACGTGTTTGAAGTTATAAGACTTCGACTATGTGATATAGACCCTGTGTGTGTGTGCGCGTGTGTGTGCGTGTGTGCGCGTGTGTGTGTGTGTGTGTGTGTGTGTGTGTGTGTGTGTGTGTGTGTGTGTGTGTGTGTGTGTGTGTGTGTGTGTGTGTGTATATATTTATATATACCCAAAACTACTGCGTGAACTACAACCTGACTCTAGTGTTCTCTCACAGACCCTCTGCAGACCCTAAGAGTGCTGAAGCCTGCCGACTCCCAGTGCTGTTGCTGCCATTATTCACCATCATTAAAACTTTCTGGGTTTTCTGCTCAGTTCCACCTACCATAAACCAGACATTTGAGGCTCTGTGATTGTTTGAGTAAATTGTGGGTGGAACTGAGCTGGAAGGCCAAAAATTAAGAAGCATGCATTGCTTTCTTTACAAGGCGCTTCAGCCATGGCTACTTCCAATTGGGTTGCAGTGGCAGGAATATGTTTTAGTTGTTGTTGTTGTCTTTCGGCTTTTCCCGCTTAGGGGACGCCACAGCGGAACTCCGGTCCACTAATGATTGGCAGTAGATTTTTTCACGAACGCTGAGGTGCCTGCTCGAAATTCAACCTTCAGTGAAGGCACCCCCATTTATGTCTTTCAAACGCCCACACAACTGCGGGGAGGACATGCAGACTCCACACAGAAGGCACTCCCCGCACTCCAGCCGAGAATTGAACGGGAGAACTTCTTGCTGTGAGGCAACAATGCTACCGCTGCACCACCGCAGATACAGTAGCAGGAATATGTTTCAGTAAAAAAAATAATAATAATAATAATAATAATAGTAAATAAGAGAGAGATATCTTGGTCACCTATGCCTAAGCCTGACAATGGGTGCAGGGTCCCTGAGGGAGTGGGGGCCCTATTGGGCCAAATGGATCCAACTGGCTTAAGGTTGGCCCTGATTCAGATCATGTTCTTTGTGATAATTCTGATACCATTCACATCAATAGCAGCTCTCAATACTATTGGTTTAGACACCTTACCTTGTTGTTATCATATGCTTCTTACACTTCTTCCATGCCCATATTATGTTCCTGGTGTTAACATTTTTTATAACTCACTTAGTATGTATTTGTAGCTACATGAGGAGGTATATTTTTCTCATTTTAGTATTTTGAATTTCCTGATTGTTCTCAGCTTGTTTCTACTTTATTTGATACCTCCAATTATCCAGCACCTGTTGTGTTTCCATACAGAGGGTATGACAACCCTGTGTTTCTAATGGTTAGCCAAACATTCCACTTATGCTGTGCTGATGATGCTATAAGAAGGCTGAAACATGCATGTCCACAGCTAGTGGGGCTTGGCTTTATTGGCTTGAATCTGTCCATAAATAGACTTACAAGGAAAAAAGTCATGGACATTCAGAATTGTCATATAGCTGAAACGCCTGATGTTCTTAAAGGGTCATTAGCATATATCCCATATTGCCTCTAATACAAGAGGTTTAACGAATCACAGAGTAGAAAGCCTAGCCTTGCTAGATTTTTCTTTTGTTTTTTCCCATATACTTCTAGAATGTTACTGTTTCCTCTTCAGACTTCCTCGTCTCCTTACTGGCTTTTTTTCTCATTATTTAACTTGATAGATTTGATTTCCCAATAAAGTTTGTTGAACCATGCCTTTGTTTTTTCACTGTGGACAATCAGTCCTGTTGCAATATCCTTTAATTATTCAATTTTTATCAGACTAGAACAAGATGATAATGTCAAGAACTTTGATCTGCGCCACGGATTATGTGTCAACACTCAGTATATAGGGCAAAGTAAAATTGTACTTTTTAAAACAAAGGAAAAAGAAAGAGAGAAAAAAGAAATAAAGAAAGGAGACATCATCTATTTCTGAACGACCAAGCACAGAAGAAATCTTCAAAAAAGACTTGTAACCCCCAGCTATATTAACGATGAACTACAGGTTTTTGCAACACGCACACATCAAACATTAACACAGAGGCTGAATTCTAGGATCTGGTAGCTCAGTTTGAACCTTACTTTCAAAGCACTTCACCATGTATAACTATATTCAGTGCAGGATGCCATAGAATACAGTGCACCTATTGGTAACCTTTGAGGTGTGATGGAAACATTTTCAAACAATTTTAAAACAGCTATTTTGTGGTAATTCCAGATAGTGGGAGCCATTGTAGATGAAGTGGTTTGTGCAAGTAATATACCTAATAAGGTGGACACTATTGGTCAAAACCAGGCCATTCAGTGGTGTAATAAATAGCATCTGAGTATTGTGGCACTGACCACTGAAATCCACAACAGAATGAATTATGATTTGAAAAAAGGATAGAGGCTGAATTTTAAAATGGCAAAAAGGAGTATGAACATAGCAGAAGATGATTAAATAACCTTATCTGTAAAGCAATCCTTGCAATGAATTATACTTGCCAGTAGGAAGTTTTCAACCAAAGAAAATTAACAAGCTTCATTTGTAACTCATTTATAACTACTAAACAATAAATAAGTTATTTGTGTTTTGCAGTTAATTGTAATAATATACTATGGACCATGCAGTATTCCTGAACAGAAGCTGAGAGAAACTGAGATACAGCAGAGTGCCTGGGCCTGAAGTGTAATATTTTCTATAACAAGATTTCTGAAATATGTGTGTAAAATATATTCAGTGCTTCTTTAGGAAAGCCCCACACCTCAAAATGAGTACATTTAAAAAAAAGATTATATTACAAAACATATATATGCAATTTCATAAACACAGCATCTCATATTGGCTTGAGCACTGGACGGATAATACTGCACACCCAATGTAAGGTACTCACCAACTGGGCTAGTGCCTTGCAACACCCTGTGCATGTGTAAATATCCATGTAATATCTCTTAGCATATACACCAACACTTGTTATTCTATGCTACATATTCTTTCAGTACTTCATGTACACAACACCAGTAAGTATCATGTGAGTACCAGCATTTTACCTTAGTACTCAGAGCACCTGTGGAGTATGTTCTATAGTACTGTAAGTCATTGTTGTACAACACATTGATGCTTTATTTTAAGATAGCCAACTTATCCATTTTAAGATTATCCTGGGAGCATTGCATAACCCCTTCTGTGGGGCAGGACTCTGCATGTCTTGCATTTACTCTACTGTTAGAGAATACTGTTTTCTAATAACATGTAGTATGCCTCCAGGAAACATCTAATTTACAAGAAGGATCATGGGATACCTTAATTCCTACTGTGATAATATGCTCGTAGTACGTGAAGGGGGAACTGTACTACTGCATGGAAAGAGTTATCTAAAAACACATAGTATACTGCTAGCATTCAGACGGCAGATAATTCAGTGGATATTTTAGTTCTGGCACCTCAACTTGGAGCATTTATTTTATTTTATTTGTCATCTGAGTAAACCATCTAAGCAAAGGTGTGACTTTTTCATGGGTGATCTTGGAGCAAAGACTGCCTAAATGACTTGCTCAGCAACAAAGAGTAAGTGATCAGAGATCGAATGAAAAGCAGGCCTGCAGGCTGAAGCTATTTACTTAAACTCTGTGTTGAGGTTGCTGCACCTCAGCAGGTGAATCAGTTTTCTAATCATATGATTTATATGGTGGTAGGATATTTCAGCAAACGGCAAGTGTATTGTCTCTATAAAGCTAATCAAGGAAAGTAGTCTTTGAAAGAAAGGTAATTCTAAAATGTTCCACTGTGTTTTTTATAGAAAGAAGGACCATCCCACCCGCCCAGGCTGCAGGAGCATTGTCTCCTCTACATCTCCTTGACTTATTTAACCAACACTTGTTGTGGCTTTCGGCTTTTCCCGGTTAGGGGTCGCCACAGCGGAACTCCGGTCCGCTAATGATTGGCAGTTGATTTTTACGTACCGAGTTGCCAGTCCTGACACACAACCTTCAACGAAGGTACGCCCATTCATGCATGCCTCCACACAGAAGACGCTCTAACTGAGAGTTGAACCAGACAACGTCTTACTGTGAGGCGACAATGCCACCACAGCACCACCACTGCGGATTACAGTACAATGGCTAAATCTCATGAAAAGAGGATGTTTTCCTCTGATTGAAATAAACTCTGCAGGGCGTGGCACGCAGTTCAGGACATGTCAACACATATCAGCTCAGGAGAACAGTGAAGCATGTTGTACTGCATAAGCCTGCAGAAAGGATGACACAAATCCATCCATCCATAAACCAATGGCTCCAGGTGAGTCAGTCATAGGTTCATAGGTTGGTACTAGGCTATCAGCCCTAGGGCCTATGCAAGCCTAGCCATAACAATTCCCTGGATATTTCTTCCCACAATATTTACTTTTCTGGGCCCATGTCTAGCAGGGCGACTGACATGATCCCCGGGGTGAATTTCCTATCTCCCATCCAATCATCAAGGTTCCTTTTGAAGAGGGCCAATGAGGTGCTCTGCTTGACATGTATGGGCAGTCTATTCCAGAGTATGAGGAGTCTCTGGGTCAGGAACCTAGCCCTCCAACATGTTTTGTTCATTGTGATGACAAGGTTTAGATCCTTGGAGCGTGTGGCTCTGAGGGATTGGGATTTATTTAAGTGGAGCATGTCCAACAGCTCAGGATTTGACATGGCCTTGTATGTTAAGCAGAGATCACCTCTGAGTAGGCGATATGCCACAGAGTATAGCTGGAGTTTTTTTAGATGGTCAGCATATGGCATCTGCTTTAGGCCTGTGATTCTTTTAGTGAGGTATTTCTGTGGCCTTTGCAGCTGTTGCAGATGTCTTGTGAGGCACATACCAAATGGAGCATTATACTCTATAATGGGTCTAATGAGGGATGAGTACAGTGGGACAATGACCTCCTTTTTCTGGATGAAAATCCCTTAGTGATGAGGTGTGCCACATAGAACGATTTCCTGACTGTTGTGGCGATGTGGTTATCGAAAGTGAGACCACTGTCCACCTGTGTCCCTAAGTCTCTCATCACACTTTCGATGTTTAGCGTCCTGCCACTTATGTGGTAATTCATGGGTACATTTTTTTTCCAAAGGGGATAACTATACATTTCTTGGCATTAAGCTTGAGCCCATGGCTCTGGCATCAGGCATCAGTTTCTGTAAGGCCTTTTTGTAGAATATCCACATCATTTGGGGATTCAATAATGACTCTCAGTTTGCAGTCATCTGCAATCTTTGTTAGCTAGAGTCCCTTAGTGTTGGCCTGTACTTCAGAGAAGTAGATGCCAAACAAGAGTGGTCCCAGGACTGAACCTTGAGGTACTCCACTTGTCACTTGTCTGGAGCTGGATTTGGAGTTGGCTACTTTTACAGTCTGGGTTCTGTCAGTAAGCCAGTTGGCAACCCATCGAGTGACGTAGGGATTTATGCCCAGCTTAGTAAGTTTATCTATGATTCCAGAGTGGGAGATGGTGTCGAAGGCCTTAGCGTGGTCCAGATAGGCTGTGTGGGCCACCTTACCCTCGTCCACAGCTCTGGAGACTGATTTGAAGACATCAATCAGATTCAGGAGACAAGATCGGCCCTTCACAAACCCAAACTGGGTGGGATCCAGTGTTTGAAGGTTGCCAATGTCTTTGTTTATAAGTTCCATGATAATGCGTTCCATGCCCTTGCAGATCAGGCTTGTCAGACGGATGGGAGAGTAGTTCCCGGGATTCAAGGCGGATCCTTCCTTGTGGAGCGGGATAACTGTAGCTGTGCGCCACTCAGTGGGCACGAAGCCTGAGGTGAGGCTATGATTAAACATGACACTTAGGTGAGGTGCCAGTTAATTTTATAGTTCATGTAGTACACAGCCTGGGATGTCATCTGGTCCCATGAATGCTGTATTCTTAGCTTTAGAGAGTGCGGTTTCTACCTGTGTGGCCGTGATTATCGGAATTTGGCAATCTTTTGGTATTGAGATGGGCTCTTTAGGGGGTGAGAGGAGGGTGAAGTTGGCACTAAATCAATCTGCCAGGATATTGGCAATATCCTTGGGATCAGTATATTTAATGCCATTCTGTTGTAGCTCAGAGCAGATCTGAGCACTGCCGTTTAGATAATTGACATAACTATAGAATGCCTTGTGGTTGTCTTTGGAATCTTTGGCAATTTTATTTTCGTAACTAGCTTTTGAGGATTTTATGAGGGATCTCAGCTTCTTACTGAGGATGGTGAGGGAGTTTTTTGCATCCTGGGATTTTCCTCTTTTCTGTAACAGTTTCTTCCTTCTGTTGTATAGTTTGTTTATAGCAGGGGACCACCAGATTGGCTTCCTTTTTTTGGAGAAGAGCATCTTGGTTCTATTTGGGATGGCACGATTCATTCATGAGTGGATGTGCTCGTACAGTGCCTTAGTGTAGGATTCTGCAGTCAAACTTCCAGATCCCGTCTGCGTGGGTGTTGTGAAGTTTGTCACTTCTGACTTCAGTAGCATGAAGTTGGCTTTGGAGAAGTTTTTTAAGGAGGTTTCCTTACTGGGGTGGGGGTGGGGGTGGGATGTGGATGTCAAAGGTGATTTGCTTATGGTCAGACCTGACCAATGAGGGGGTGACCACTGGTGTGGAGCATCTACCTCCCATGTTGGTAATGACCAGGTCTAGGATATTGGCTCCCCTGGTGGGACAATGGATTAGTTGATCCAGGGCGTTGGAATTTATGAATTCCAGGAACCATTGGGAAAAGGAGTTGGTACCCGAGTAGTTTTCCCAATTAATGGCAGGGTAGTTGAAATCACCCAGTATTAGAGTGTTTGGTTGTATCTTAATATTTTCCAGTATGTTTAGAAAGGTGTAGTGAGAATCTTGGGGCATGGTGGGGAATCTGTAGCAAGCTACAGTTTGGATTGCAGTCTTACCTAGTGTTAGTTGTACCTGGAGAATTTCAGATGCATTGTGTTGGGCAACTAGCCTGGAGGTGTGAATATCCTTGGTGAATATGGACACTCCTCCACCTTTAGTGTTTTGGTCTTGGTTTTGTGGCCGAAAAGTGTGGTAAGAATTGTAGCCTGGTATTGTAGGGGTGCTTCTGGAGCCTTGAACCAGGTCTCAGTTACTGCACAGATATCGATGTTCTCCATTTTTAGGAGTGCCTCGAGAGAGTGCATTTTGAGGTTTAGACTCCTAGCATTGAGTAGCATTCCCTTCAGATTTTGCATGCTTGTATCTGTTGCGGTGGTGGTTTTATCCTTTGAACCTTGCCTAAAAAAGGCACTATAGGGGTGGCAAGAGCTTTAGCCAGTAACCTGAATCCTAGGGGTGACAGGTGCAGACCATCTCTGGCAAAAATCGTGGTTTGTCGATCATGTCTTCCCAGGCAGACAAATACTGGATCCACTTTGAATGACACCAGAAGCTTAGCCAATTGTTGAAGTCAATCATTTTGTCCTTATACTGTGGTATCATTCTGGGCGAAGGCAGGATTCTATTCAGGGCTAGGGTCATACCTGCCTGGGTCACATGATCCAAGAGCTCTTCCATGTCTCTTTTCATGTAGTCCAGGGAGGTATGTCTCAAGTCATTCACTCCAGCATGGACAATGACAGAGTTGTATTTGTACTTGTTGTGGAGTGACTTGAGTGCATGCGTTATGTGGCGGATCCTGGCACCTGACAGGCAGCTGACTGTAATTTTCTCCTTGTTCAGTCTGGTGAGTGGGACATCAGTGTGCCTGACTATAGAGTCACCTATGACTAAAGTGTTGGGTACATTGTCTTGCCTTAGGGGCTGTTGTTGGGTGGCACACTAGTGTTGTGAGCTATGTGTCACTTTGGTTATGACTGGTGTTTGTTTGCGTTTCAGCTTCGGAAGTCCTTGTTGCTTGGGCAGGTTAATGTTAAGGGCCTCCGCATATGTGCGTTAAGTGTTGCTATGTGTGGGTGTTGATGGTGTGGGTTTTGAAGGGCTATGAGTTGCTTCAGGTGTAATGCAGGTGTTAACCTTTTCTTCTTGACTGTCTAGCATAATCTTGGCCGGAGAGAGATTAGCTTCCAGTTTGGCTATGTAAGTGCATCTCTCGCAGGTTATAGTGTTGGGTGGTAGGAGGAGAGGATTGTCTGTGTACATGAGGCAGTTGCCGCACTACCCCAGTATGCCCAGATTCACCAGGTGGACAGGAGAAATCACCGGAAGCTGACCCTTGGACATGCCTGTTTAGGTGCTTTTTTGTAAAGTTTAAGAGCTGTTTTCTCTTACCTTTGCAAGGTACTCTGCAATTATAGGCTGTTTAGTGCCTATGATTAATTTCTCCTTATTGACAAGGAGAGCTGAGTGCTTGAATCAGTTTCAGGCTTCCTAGTGCTTTCTTGTAAAGTTTAAGAGCTGTTTTCCCTTACCTTTGCAAGGTACTTTGCAATTATAGGCTGATTAGTGCCTATAATTAATTTCTCCTTATTGTCAAGGAGAGCTGAGTGCTTGAATCAGTTTCAGGCTTCCTAGTGCTTTCTTGTAAAGTTTAAGAGCTGTTTTCCCTTACATTTGCAAGGTACTTTGCAATTATAGGCTGATTAGTGCCTATAATTAATTTCTCCTTATTGACAAGGAGAGCTGAGTGCTTGAATCAGTTTCAGGCTTCCTAGTGTTTTCCAGCAGGTTCTAGAGCAAGTGCTAGTCACAGGGGTTCAGATTTTAGTGCTAGTACTGAGAAACCAGTTAGTTCTAAGGAAAAATCTGAAGAGCAGACTTTCTGGCACCTGGAATAGTTTAACTGTAGCCTCGCAGTGCTGCACGATGTGAAAAATGTGCAAACACACACGTTTGTAAGCCAGAAAGTTGAAAGGGATAGAAATCAGCACAAAAAGGCTAATAAAATTACAATTTCAGAGCTGGAAACCACTCCTCTAGCGTTAGATAGGCAGTACAATGCTCACCACTCCCACTGGTAAGCAGTAGGACTTCCCTCTACTACAGCAAGGTCTGGATAGCTCTGAGCACAGAAAATAAAGTCCTGAGACAAGCAAAGCCTGGGATCTGGACTGGCTAGAAAAGGTGGGAAACGAGCAAACAAGATAGTATTTTTTTTTTTTTTTTGCTGAAACAATGCAATAATACAGTAAATAAACACAGAAAAGGCTAACACACTTGAGTGTGTAGTCCTAAACAGTAAATGCAATTAAAACTCTACAAAATTAGCAATTTAAACTTTTTAAATGAAACAAGGCAAGTGCACAACTGAAAAACGATTTAAGAGGCAGTAATACAGCAGAATAAGTAGCTAGTCTACATATACAGAGAAGTCTATATATACAGAAAAGCAGCTAAAACACACAAACAATTCAGATGCAGTGCAACCTAGAGCACTTGAGTTGTAGCAATATTAAGGCAATTACAGTTATAATAAATGCTCTAAAATACACTCTATATTTCCAAAATGTTTGAGAAGCACAGTCAGAACCAAGGAGATTCAGGCAAATTTTTTTTTTTTTTTTTTTTTTGAAAGGGAAAAAGGAGAAACAGAAGGCCTTATCAAATGTTCTCTTTGTATTAGGTAGAATGAGCTAATGACACTAGACTGGGAGGAGTGTCCCAGATCAGATTTACAGTAGGGGCGGGCAACTGCAAAGCCACCAAGTATAACAGCAAGACACCAACAGGGAGGGTGGGGACAATACTAAAGCTATTATCCTACAGACAGTAAGCATTACAGAAAGCCACAAAATGAAAGTTTTTAAACAGATAAAAGAGCAATGAGACTCTACAGAATGCTTTTTTAACTGCAAACAAATCAGTTACCCGTGCAGATTAATTAATAGCAATAAAAATACACTCAAAAACTGTGCAGCAGGCAATAAAAAGTGCTATATATAAATTGCTAGAAACAATAATCCGTATAAATAATTGAAACAACAGGATACTTATATATCTCAGTTAACAGTTGTAGTCAACACCTCTCCTCCACTCTGCTCAGTGTGTATAGACAGAAACCCTCTCAAAGGTAGGGCTTAAATACCAGAAGATACAACCTTAAGACAACTTTTTTTTTTTTTTTTTTTTCACAAGAACACAAAAGAACCACCCCCACTAGCCAGCAGCCAATTAACACAATCTAGCCAAGGTAAAGAAAGGCTTCAGCTAATTCAAGATGGCCTGTTCATGTGCTTTGAGCAATCACTGTATAAACAAACAAGCCCAGAGCCAGCAACTCTGACTAGGACATACTAAAGCTATTATCCTACAGAGAGTAAGCACTACAGAAAGCCACAAAATGAAAGTTTTTAAACAGATAAAGGAGCAATGAGACTCTACAGAATGCTTTTTTAACTGCAAACAAATCAGTTACCTGTGCAGATTAGTTAATAGCAATAAAAATAACACTCAAAAACTGTGCAGCAGGCAATAAAAACTGCTATATATAAATTGCTAGAAACAATAATCAGTATAAATAATCGAAAAAAACAGGATACTTATATATCTCAGCTAACAGTTGTAGTCAACACATCTCCTCCACTCTGCTCAGTGTGTATAGACTAATGTTAACTAATGTTGACAAATGGGCACCGAAATTTGTCGGTGATAAGTGGGTTGCAAACCTGGCCTACTCTGACCTACATCAGGGATCGATGCTAATGGTTGGAGGAGTGTATGTGCTCCTGTTGGCCAATGTGTGCCCACCATAAAGCCCAGCAGCCCTAGATCAATAAACAACTGGCCAGATGATGTCCAGTTGCCTAGCTTGGGTTACCTGGGATAGCTCTGCTGAGTGAAAGCTGACATAAAACTAATCAACCTGCCAAACATGAACTAAGTATTGCTACATTCAATGTAGGTTCAACAACAGGCTGGAGCCTGAAAGCGGATGACATGATGGTATGGAGGAAGCTGGACATCCTATGTATCCAGGAAACAAGATGGAAAGATAGTGCAGCAAAGCCACTAGGCTTGGGATCCAGAGTCTGCTACTCAGGAGAAGGACATGCTAGAAATGGTGTGGGAAGGCAGAGAGGGATATCATCAGAATTAGTGGCAGAATCATGGCTATTCAATTCCAGCCTAATGATAGGACAATATTCATAATTTCAGCCTATGCCCCACAGCAGGGTTGTGATAGTGAGGAAAAGAGTGCTTTTATACAGCAATTGCCGAACCTACTAGATAAAGCAGGACAACATGGTGTTGATAATGTTTGAATGCATATATTGGGACAGACAGAATAGGATATGAAGACTGCCTGAATCCACATTGGTGGGGCAACATGAATAAAGAAGGAGAGACCCTTCTAGCCTTCTGTCTGGCAAATGGCTTAATAGTAATCAGTACATGGTCAGAAGGAGAGACGATCACAAGATCACACAAAAGAGTAGCCACCATGCAACTCAGACTTCCTCCTGGTAAGGAACATACCCTGGAATACAATCAATGATTGCAAAGTCATCCACAGTGAAACAGTTGGCCCACAGCCTCAACCACTGGCAGCATCAATCAGCTGCAAGAAGTGGCAAGAGAAAGTGCTAAGGCCAACAGATACCAGGCTGAAGACCTGGGAGATGATTGCAGAGAAAGCACAACAGTTCAATGAATTACTCAAGAACTCTAGCACCTCAAGAAGAAAAGAAAATAGGTGGAGTTGAAGAAGAATGGCAGCACCTCAAAACAGCATGTGTGAGGACTACACAACAGATATGTGACCAAACCAGGTATGGAAATAAGATACATAAGGAAAGCTGGTGGTGGTGAAATGCAGAATCCAGGAAGTTATCAAAACAAAGAAGGCATGCAGGAAAGCGTGGGAGATAGAAAAGATCGACTGGGCTAAGAAGGAATACTGGATGGCTAGCAAAGAGGCTAAGAAAGGAGTTGCTTAGCAAAGAACAAGGAATCAGAGGCACTCGACCATCTTCTGGAAAGTGACTCAGTAGATGGCACAAAGAAACTAAGGTTGCAAGACACTGACAGACAGATAAAGAAGATAGCCAGACTCAGACACCCTTCATAAGGGGTGCCAGTAACAACCTGTTGGCCAGTCCATAGGACATCAAAGGCAAATGGAAGGGGTACTTTCAGCAGCTTCTGAATGAAGAAAACCCCATGGAAGCTGTACTGTCCCAGACAACTGCCCCAGACACAGCCTATGATGAGAGAAGAGGAGAAGTAAGACAGGAGGTGAGCGGTATGGATTCAGATAAAGATGCAGCACAATTGAACCGATGTTTGCAGTGAAACAGATATTTGCAAAGAAGCTAGAGATGAGGAAAGAGTCCAACTGGGCATTACTAAACTTGGAGAAAGCATATGACAAGGTCCCAAGAAAGGTGATTTGGGGAATCCTGCAGTAGTTTGAGGTTCCATAAATATTGGTAGAATTAACGACTCAGGTACA
Source organism: Protopterus annectens (assembly GCF_019279795.1). NCBI lineage: Eukaryota > Metazoa > Chordata > Ceratodontiformes > Protopteridae > Protopterus > Protopterus annectens. The sequence goes on from NC_056729.1 coordinate 1,688,479,731, forward strand.
GTGTTTGTTTCACAGAGGAGTTCCAGTGGGAGTGGGTGTGCATCAGGTTTCAGCTTTGAGCTCACTGCTATACATGCTGGTGATGGACTAAATTAGCAGACAAATCAGAGGGGACAGATCAACAAAGTTAACAATAAAATGTAAAAAGCAAACCCCCATGGTCAAAGGCTGGTCAACCTGTAAAATGAACAATCAAACCAAAAGAGAAAGACCAAACCAAACATGAATGAAGGCATAAAATGTAGAAAGATCGATAGGTTAGCACTTGCATGCTCAAAGGTGCTTCTGCAGACCATAAAAACAGATAAAATACAAATTATACAACACATTTAAATAGTAAGAACAGTTAACCTTTAAAGCTATTAGGACAATTCAATAAAACAGTGTATGAGCCTTCAAACCTGACTTCAATTCAATTCTAAAAGTTCAACTTTGTTTATAATATCACTATCTCTTATGTTATCATAGACCTTCTGCAGAACCAAGAACAAAAAGTGTTAGAAACATTCAATGAAGCATATTTAGCAAGAGCATTAGATAGGATTTTGTTTACGCATACTCCTTAAATACTGTAAAATATCCTCTATTGTAAGTATAAGAAAAGTTGACGCTAACAGTAAATTAGAAATTAAGGAATATGAGTGGATTTTAAGAATGAATGGTGATATTTTACCAGGTATCAACCAGACTGTGTCTTTGAAACCTATACTAAAGCACAAACAGATATGCTTGTAATAGTTATGTTTTGCTTTAAGGTTTTAATTGATTGTTAATTGATTAACATTTGGGCTGTGTGTGATTAATATTTAAGTGAACTGTTTTTTTCTTCTGTTATACACTGATGAAGGGTTTTCTACCTGAAAGATTTGTCTTGCAATAAACAATTGTTTTTATCAGCATTATCCAGTTTTCTTCTGCTTCTGCTTGAGTTTTACTACGTGGACTGAGATTTTACTCTATATATTGTTTATTTTGTTGAGCTCCGTAATGGGCAGGGCCAGCCTGTAAATGCTTGACTACCCAAGCCCTAGCCTACATATACCCCTTAGAATACTCGGGTCTATATTAGTTCACTGAAATTAATTTTGAGTGAACTCCAATTTATCAATCTGTACTCAGTGACATTTACTTCTGTGATTTGCTGAATACTTCAAAGGCAAAGAAGTAGTTGGCCAGCTAAACAACTTTTCCCTTTTTCCCACTATAGTGTGATTTTGGAGTTGAGCCGGCCACGGTGGTGCAGCGGTTAGTGTTGTCGCCTCACAGCAACAGGTTCTCTGGTTTGATCCTCAGCTGGGGTGCCTTCTGTGTGGAGTCTGCATGTCCTCCCTGTGGTTGTGTGGGTTTCCTCCGGGTGCTCCTGTTTCCTCCCACATCCCAAAGACATGCTGTAGATGGATTGGACACTCTAAATTGGCCCTAGGTGTGAGTGTGTGCATGTGTGTGCCTTCTGTAGAAGGTTGGGTGCTGGGCTGGCTACTCAACACCGTAAAACTCCACTGCCAGTCATGAGTGGACAGGTGATCCGCTTTGGTGACCCCTAACCGAGAAAAGCTGAAAGGAAAAGAAGAAGAAGAAGTGCGATTTTGGAGTTGGTATATATAGTTAGGAAGGTATGGGGGCAAAGCCCCACACTTGGGTGGGTTTGCTTTAGTTAAATGTCGCCCATTGTGCTACGGGGAAAGTATTTCATTGCCCTTGGAAAATTCAGCGAATTGCAGAAGTGAATTTCACTGAACATTGGTCGATGAATTGGAGTTCGCTGAAAATGAATTTCGGCTAACTAATATAGACCCAAATAATCATATGGTCCTCATACTTGGCAGTTATATTTGGTATACATGTCTAGGCTTCAAAAAGGCCCCTGTGGTCGTTAGCCTAGTATACACCTATGAACCTATGAACTACAGATCAAGAAAACTACATGAATGTTCTCAGTTTGGGATGTGAGCACTATTAAGTTTTTGTAAAGGGAGCAAAAACTTTCAAGTGTGTCTATGATGACCCACCACTGGACCAGTAATCAAGGAGCCTCAATCCTCACCACTGGAAGGATAACAGGTACACACACACAGTATTTCCAGATGCAGCTCTCTGCATCAAGTGCAATTTCCCTTAAGAGCACACAGAGACCACAGTCAGTCCGGGGCTGATTTCTCCCTCTTTCTCCAGATCCCCAACAAGACTTCCCACTGGCACGGCTATAGAGTTGAGATGTCAGCTGAGTGGCCAAGTTAAGACTTCCAGCACCCAGCACCCTCTCTGTCCAACCAGTGCTTCGTGTCCCTGCCCAAGTAGCTGACATATGCACACTCCTTGAAGTTGGATTTACACACACACACACACACACACACACACACACACACACACACACACACACACACCTGGGAAAGGCTGTCACAGGTTTACTAGTTATGCCTTCTTTTATCAAGACTATAAGGTAGTTATCACTGCCATCAGTCAACTCCTTATCAGCTACTTTAAGGCCCTTAACAAAGGGTGCCCAATCTTACTGTGTAATATTAATATCAATATTAATATTAATATTAATACAAATGGTAGTTTGACCAAGAGCAAGGCTATTAGGAGTGGCCCATACAGTGTCATCAAATAAATATGCAAGTACTCTCAAAACTTAAATATCTCTTACAAAGATCAGCCACAATGGAAGTTTAAATATATTTAATAAAAAATAATAAAAGAACAAGAAAATACTCAGTATATATTCACAGTGACATCAGAGTCCAAACCCACAGGAAATATTTAAAACAACATTGCAGGACAGTCTCAAACAAATAAAAGAAAACATTTGAAGTATACTTCACTATATTCCCAATTATATCTAAGAGAGTTATACTGTACCCCAGCTAACTTACTTATAGAGCAAGGCAGATGTGATGAATGGCTCTTCTAGTTGTTGTCAGGTCAAAGACGGAATACAGAATGCTGTGTCTCTCTCAGAGACCTCTCAGATTAATATCTCGAATATTACTGCTAGGCTAGCTTGCAGAATGACATTGTTTCTTGTCATCTGACATCTAGCCCCCAGGCCCAAAACAACCATTTATGACAGCTGGTAGCATTTAGCATCTACATGTAAAGATATATAGACATGGGCTTTTCCTCAGATATTTGGCAGATGATGGAAGTCATAAAACAATAAAACACTTCCAAGACAATACAGAAAGTTTCCTAGTACAGACATTCTGTCTCCTTGCTGCATTGAAACTAAAAGATATAATCTTTTATTGCATAACTATAGAATAATATAATTTCAGCTATTTTTCTGAAGTTTTGCTGGACTGAAGTTAACCTCCTGTGTTCCAGTTTCCACTGTTAAAATATATACATTTACACAGTTACAATAGTGCATGTACATTTCTGTTCTATTCCAGTAGGGTACACTATGGATACATTTCAAGCACTTTGCAAAAACCTTTTTCAACATACATGTCTGTGCAAACAAGTTTGATATACACATGACATACAGTTCTAATACAGTTGTAATACACGCATCTAATATGAATCATGTTGATATTCACAAATGACATATAATTATTTACACAATTCCAGAGAGCTGTGCTGGCAGTACCTCCCTTTGTCACAGTGTCTACTTATCAGGTGGATATGATTAGATGACATATGGTCCCTCTGATAGTTTGCATAGTGATCTCCATATGTTCTATGCTCTTATGTGCCTAGTCTTTCTAAGAGATATTTAAGTTTTGAGAGTTCTTGCATAAAGTGTCCTATATAAAGTTTGCTAGCTGATAACTACTCATATGGAATGTTCTCATGTGTATACTCTGTATTGCTTGTATAATATCTTTGACTTGAGAATGATTACTTAAGTACTGTTTTTATTTCACCAGTTGTGTAATCTGCCAATAATATGTGCTAAATGTCTTTATTAATGTAAATTCTGTATTGTATGTAAATGTCTTATATGTGGAGCTTTTCTCCCCGGGACTCCATGGAAAATGGGCACTTCTGGCCCACCTGGACCATCCCGGTAAACAAATGCAAATAAATAAATAAATAAGTCTGCATTAATGTGAAAAAAGAAACATTAACTGGCGACTGTGCAGTAATGATATCTAATGAAAACATGTTTACTGTGGTACTCTTATAGTTTGAGCTAAACAGACAAGTCCTGCTTGGATGGAGCACCTACAATGAACTCCCAATAAAAAGAAGTTCAGAAGACCAAAATCTTCTGAGATTCACTAAGTGACCTCTACTTGACAACAGGTGCACTGGTGTCATCACGAACTGCAAAACTGTGGCAGAACTGTGAGTGTTAGTGGCACAACAGGTAACATACTCACCTTTGGTGCAGAAGGTTGTGGGCCCTTTTCCCACACAAGGTAGATTGTTTGCTGACATTGAAGTGCAGCATAAGGGGGTGCAGGTACTGCACTCCTTAGTGTGTTGTCCTTTGGATGAAATGTTAAACTGAGGTCCCATCTGTTTCAGTTGATGGTAGATCCGGACGAGGTGGGTGTAAAAAATCCCATGGCAGTTATTGAAATGAGTAAGGGGAGTTCTCTGATGCTGTGGCCAAATTTCCACTTGCAGTATAAATACCACTTTGGATCTCTCCTGAAAAGAGGTGACTAACCCAGTCAACAAAGGATAAGTAAAATAAAATAAAATAAAAGCATTACATTTTATATGCTTTATTTTAACTTTAGTTAATGCAGCAGAAACTGAGAATACTTTTTGTTTTTATATTTTTATCTGTTAACAAGGAAGCAGCATGTAGGTTTTTCCTTTATGTGATAGCAGTCCTTTCCTCAAGCTGTGAACTTACCATAGCGGAAGAATTAAGTGCTCATGTGAACCCTAGAGTTGGATCTTTATTCTTCCAATAGGGTAAGCCTTGGCAAATTAGTCTGTGAGGGGACAGTCAGACAAAAAAAGCCGTCCCATAATTCACTCCCCTTGGTGGTCCCAAAAAAAAAACAAAAACAAAAAACACAAATAAAAATCAGCCCGACAGTAAACGCCCACAGTATCCAAATGAAATCAAGTGAAAGTCCAGAGCAATAAAAGGAAAATCAGAAACAGGAGAATAAAATAATAAATATGAAAATATTAGTAAAGCTTTCATTCATCAGATCAACCATTATGAACTCACAATTACAAACTATATGAAACATCAAACATCTTAAATAATGCAACAATAAAAAATAATTAAAAAAACACAATAATTAAAAACACAAAAATTATATCCAATAAACATGGATAACATAGTTAACAAAATAAAATATAAGTAACCATATATATATATATATATAATATATATATATATATATATATATATATATATATATATGGATAACCTTCATTTTGACAGTTCATTCACCCCAATTCAATTCCATTAATTCACTCACGACACTTAACACTTTTCATCACTTCATTTCATTTTGTTTCAAAAAGATATAAAGATATGGCCCCACCCTGTAAGTGACCCTGGAGTTAGAATATATGCTAAGGGGGGTGTGGGAGGCACAGCCCCACACAATGGGGGGTGTGGGGGGTGAAGCCCCCCACATACTGGGATGCTATAATGGTTTGTTGATAATAGTTATTCATTGCACTTGTAAGAATGCATCTGTATACTGTAAAACTTTTATGATATGTGGGGGGCTTCGTACCCCACGCCCCCATTGTGCACAGCCCCCCACACCCCCCTTACTATATATTCTAACTCCAGGGTTGCTCTACAGTGGGGAATAGGCCACATATCATTTTCAATGAAATGAGTGTCAGTGAAATGAAGTGTCGGTGAAATGAAGTGTCGGTGAATTGGGCCTGCTGACTTGGTTGCCAGTGAAATGAACTGTCGACGAAATGAAGGTGACCCACATATATATATATATATATATATATTTATATATATTTATATATATATATATATATATATATATATATATATATATATATATATATATATACATATAAACTGTATCTAAAAGAAATAAAACAATTTATCTTAACAACCTGCATGCTTTCAACACAGGCTTCAATGGGACATTCTCATTTAAGCCTCTTCCCTTATGTGGTTGCATTCTGACTATCCATTCCAGTTCTACTGTCTCACTATGGTTCCTAAAATCCTCTAGCCTAGGTGTCATGTAAGTTCTGTCTATCACACGAAATTTAAACTGATGATCTTCACCTCTCTCCAAAGCATGTTTTGCTAATGCATTAGAGCTATACTGAATATTAATACAATAAAGGTGTTCCCTGATTCGCTCTTTAAATTTACGATTACCCTTGCCTGTATAGAATGCGAAACACTTAACACAATGGGCAAGATATTTCACGTCTTTAGTATCACTATTAGCATGTGTTTTAAAATAGAACTCATGACCAGTATCTAAATTAACAAAATTACTACTTGTTCCTATATAACCACAGTACCTACAATTGCCACATGGAGTAGTCCCTGGATTCCCCATAACTGTTTTCTGTACACTCGCCCTGTCGGGGTAGCAAACTAATAACTTTAAATTCTTTTTATTCTTAAAAACGAAAGGTGGTTGTGTACCCACAATATCCTTAATCTTATCATCTGTAAGGAGTACAGACCAGTGTTTTTTAATGACATCAGTGATAACACGTATGTCACTGCTATATTGTAGAGATATACCTAGACATCTGCTACTCCTATCTGCAGCTGTTACACCCTCCATACATGAAGCCCTAGAAAAATAAGGTTTACCCCTCATAGATCTAAGCTGAATACTGGAGCACAATCCAGCATCCATTTCTTTCTTTTTATATCCTCTATCACTAAGGTGTTTTCTTAATGTAACAAGTTCATCATCAAAGCTTGATTCATTGGAATTAAGCCTAGAGGCACACATACCTTGTCCTTTCACAATATTATGAAAAATGTGAGAGGGGTGCATGCTTGTACGATGTAACAATGAATTCCTATAGCAATCTTTTCTAAATAATTGTGTCAAAGGAATTGTCCAAAGACCTAACAACCTTAATATCTAGGAACTCAATGTCAGTATAAGAATGGTTGATGGAAAACCTCAAAAAAGATGTAGTACCATGTAAGTAATTCAAAATATCTAACACATCATTCTCAGTACCAGTCCACAACATGTAGATATAATCCACAAACCTATTGTAGAAGCTATTGTACCTAGAATAATCATGCATACCGAAAATGTTCATGTTTTCCCACTGAGCCATACCCATATCGGTGTAGCTATTGGCACACGAGGTGCCCATTGCTACACCAGAGGATTGTAGATAATAAACTTCATTGAACAAGAAGACATTGTTCTCAAGTATAATTTTGAGAAATAGACAAATCAAGTCTATCTTCTTGTTGTCATAGTCGCTATGTTGGTGCAAATAACTGCTAACATAATACCAACGCTATTCGGGATTACAGTAAAAAGGGACTGGACATCCATGGTAACCATTAGGCAGTTGTCAGGTATCTCAACCGACTGTACATGTTCATACAAGTTCCTTAAAAACTGTTTAGAATCTCGTAATGCAACATTAGATCTGCCCAAGACAGGTCTCAACTGTTTCTCAACATAAACCGAGAAAGGTTTGGTCAACCACCCACCTTCCACTACAATAGGCCTAAAAGGAGGTGTTCTTAAGTTCTTATGGATCTTAGGTAGGCCATGGATGGTGGGGACACAAGGAGAATCAATGGTCAAATTACTAGCTACATCAGCTGGGATATAATTATTAGAAAAACAATCCTGTATGGTATTATGTACATTAACAATCATACGTTGAATATCTGTCAAAGTAATCTGAACGTATGTGCTAACATCATTCAACATTTGTAGTGATAGAGTCAAAATAATAACACCTATCCATAACAACAATTGACCCACCCTTATCAGTAGGGCGAATGACTATAGAACAATCATTGCACAATAAGTTCAGTGCCTTCTTTTCATCAAATGACAAATTGCTGAATAAATGATGTCCATTGTTAGTATTAAGAGCACTCTGCAGATCATCTTGACATAACTTCACAAAAGCCTCAACAAGTGGATGATTTTGTGATACAAATGTGCTAGGTTTCCTAAATAAACTACCAGTTGGTAGACTTGATTTGTCAATTTCTTGAAATTATACTTGAGAATAATGTCTTCTTGTTCAATGGAGTTTGATTACCTACAAACCTCTGACGTAGCTATGGGCACCTCGTGTGTCAAAACCTATGCCAATATGGTTATGACTCCGTGGGAAAATATGAATGTTTTTGGTATGCATGATTATTCTAGGCACATTAGCTTCTACAATAGGTTTGTGGATGATGTCTTCATGTTGTGGACTGGAACTGAGAATGATTTGTTAGATTTTTTGAATTACTTACATGATACTACATAATTTTTGAGGTTTTCCATCAACTATTCTTATACTGATATTGAGTTCCCAGATATTAAGGTTGTTAGGTTTTTGGACTATTCCTTTGATACAATTATTTAGAAAAGATTGCTATAGGAATTCATAGTTACATTGTACAAGCAGGCACCCCCTCATATTTTTTGTAATATTGTGAAATATTCTATGTGGCACACCTCATTACAAAAGGTTTCTCATCCAGGAAAAAAGAGGTCATTGTTCCCTTCTACTCATCACTCATTAGACCCATTATAGAGTACAACGCCCCTTTTCATATGTACCTCACAAGACATCTAAAACAACTGGAAAGGCCACAGAAATACCTCACAAAGAGGATTACCAGCCTCAAACAGATGCCCTACACAGACCGTCTAAAAAACTCCAGCTTTACTCCGTCACATATCGCCTACTCAGAGGCGATCTCTGCCTAACATACAAAGCTATGTCGAACCCAAAGCTGTTGGACATGCTCCACTTAAAGAAATCCCAATCCCTCTGAGCTACATGCTCTAGGGACCTAAACCTTGTCACCACAATAAACAGAACATGCTGGAGGGATAGATTTCTGTCCCAGATACTTCCCATACTCTGGAACAAACTACCTATCTATAGCAAACAAAGCTCCTCATTAGCACTCTTCAAGAAAAATATTGATGATTGGATGGGAAATATGAAATTCACCCTGGGGAATCACCTCTGTGGCTCTGCACAACAGAGGCACAGCAAAATAATTTTCTTGGGTGGCGAAAGCCAGGGTACCTTTTTGGCTAGGCTTATATAGGCCCTAGGGCCAATAGCCTAGTACCTACCTATGAACCTATGAACCTATAAGGACAAGGTATGTGTGCCTCTAGGCTTAATGCCAATGAATCAAACTTTGATGTTGAACTTGTTACATTAAGAAAACGCTTTAGTGATAGAGGATATAAAAAGAAAGAAATAGATGCTGGATTGTGCTCCAGTATTCAGTTTAGATCTACGAGGGGCAAACCTTATTTTTCTAGGGCTTCATGTATGGAGGGTGTAACAGCTGCAGATAGGAGTAGCAGATGTCTAGGTATATCCCTACAATATAGCAGTGATATATGTGTTATCACTGGTGTCATTAAGAAATACTGGTCTGTACTCCTTACAAATGATAAGATTAAGGATATTGTGGGGACAAAACAAGCCTTCGATTTTAAGAATAAAAAGAATTTAAAGAGATTACTTTGCTACCCCGACATGGTGAATTTACAGAAAACAGTTACGGGGAATCCAGGGACCACTCCATGTGGTAATGTAGGTATTGTGGTTATATAGGAACAAGTAGTAATTTTGTTAATTTAGATACTGGTCATGAGTTCTATTTTAAAACACATGCTAAATATGATACTAAAGACATGAAATATCTTGCCCATTGTGTGACGACCGTGCCCTGGCCCAGCAATCAAGGAGCCTCAATCCTCACCACTAACACCAGGGAGGTCGTCTCCTAGAAGAGGAAAGGATAATTAATACACACAGTAAAGTACAATTTCCCTTAAGTGCACACAGAGATCACAGTCAGTCTGGGGCTGACTGCTCCCTTGCTCACCAGGTCCTCAATAAAACTCCCCACTGGCACAGCTATAGGGTCCAGGTCTCAGCCTAATTGGGCAAGCTAGAACCTCCAGTACCCTCTCTGTCCAACCAGTGCTTCATGTCCCTGCCAAGTAGCTGACACAACACACACACACTTTGAGATAAGTATTTATACAACTTCACAGACTCTCCTGGGAAAGGCTGACACAGATTCCCCAGCTGTGCCCCTTTACCCAGACTATACGGTAGTAATTACTGCCACCACCCAAGTTAATAATATCAGCTACTAAAAGGCCCTTAAAAGGGTGTCCAATTATTACTGTGCAACATTAATATCCAATGGCAATGTGACTATACAGTCTAAGGCTTATTGGAAGGGCTTAGACAGTAAACTCTATAAATATATAATGTACTCTAAAGCATAATTTATCTCTACATAAACCAGCCACAGGTAGAAGGTTTTAACAATATTTAATAATAAATAATTAAAACACAAGGCAAAACTACTACACCACAGAGATATATATCCAAGAGTTCTCAGATCACACAGAAACTTAAAATAATACAGTAGAACAGGTCTGATTTCAAAGAAAAATACCTAATTAATCTTCACTTAGCTTTAACTATTCCTACAAGAAATCACAGTGCTAGAAACTTACATGTGAGCATAAGCAGACTGCTGTTAAGTTAGGTGCCCAAAGTCAAAATGCCTTTTTATCTCTCTCTCAGACACAGTTTATGAAACATCATTAACAAACATGTCTCTGGGTCCTCCCCAGATTACATCATTTTTGACACTTAGGTTTTCCCAGTATTCATATTGCATCATCTTGACACCTGCTCTGAGTTCCCAGACTAATAGAAACTCCATTTACATTATTTAGCAAGCTAACACCTGCACAGGAGAATACAACAATAAAACGCATTTCACATATACACTCTAGCAGAAGCGAAAGCTATAAAGCACCTTCCACATGTACACTCTAACAATCATTCCTTAAATTAAGACAATAGGAAGAATGTCTTCAGCCAGCCTGACCGAAACCAACTTTAAAGATCAAAGGATGTCATAAAATCATTTCAATTTCAAAATTTGAAAGGCTTGACTTAGATTTCCTTTATAGCAAGGGGGCAATGTTGTAACAATCTTGAAGTTCACATTTTACAGTGTTTTTCTTACACTAAAAAAAACATGCCTGTATTTTACATTTATTATAATGAAAATATGCTGTATTTTACATTTATTTACAAATGCCAGAATTAGATATCAAATTCTATTTGACTAGGCTGGCAGCCTTCGCCCATCTCTCCCCAATCGTCACATCGCGTTGTGTTTCACATTCTGTATAGGCAAGAGTAATCGTAAATTTAAAGAGCGGATCAGGGAACATCTTTATTGTATTAATATTCAGTATAGCTCTAATACATTAGCAAAACATGTTTTGGAGAGAGGCAAAGATCATCAGTTTAAATTTCGTGTGATAGACAGAACTTACATGACACCCAGGCTAGGGGATTTTAGGAACCATACTGAGACAGTAGAATTGGAGTGGATAGTCAGGATGCAAGCACACAAGGGAAGAGGCCTAAATGAGAATGTCCCATTGAAGCCTGTGTTGAAAGCACGCAGGTTGTTCAGATAAATTGTTTTATTTTTTAGATACAGTTTGTATGTAAATATATATATATATATATATATATATATATATATATATTTATCTTTTATATATATGCTGGTTACTTATATTTTATTTTGTTAACTATGTTATCCACGGTTTGTTAATATAATTCTGTGTTTCTTTTAATGAATTGGGGTGTGTCTTTTATTGCTGATGCTGATTGGGTTAGCTTGCATATATAAGATGTTTGTGAGTTCATAATGGTTGACCTGATGAAGTGAAAGTACTAATATTTTTTGTGAAAGTGCTTATCTTTTGAATAAAGGTGTTTGTTTTACCTGCCTGTGCTTTCTGAGTGCACTATTTTTCTTGTTGAACTGAATAAAAATATCTTGCATAGAAAAAGAAAAACTGCACCCACCCCTGCAACTTGGTCTGGAGATAATGTTTACTGGTCAGTGCCTGGTGGCTTGGTGGCACACATAGTCCGGTTAGGCTTAGCCTGAAAAAAAGCTGCATGTGTCAATGTACACACCAACAACAAGGCAGTGGACTAAGACCAGTTAAGGTGCCAATGGCAAGGTAGAATGGGATAGATTACAGCAGATTACACCCAAGAAAAGGAAACTGGTTGTTAGGATGGGAAATGTTAACTTTCTGTTGGAAAAAAAGGAGCCAGAATTTCTGTGGGAAGATGAAAAGTACCAGGCAGCTGTAGTAGTTTTAGTTCTACACAGAGCACTGGCTCTGGAACTGCATTTCTCAGTTGGGAGTGATTTTGCTCCTTCTCTGGAGTTGCCTCTCAAGAGAGGGGTCCTGGTTTGGTGTGGGGATAGTCTCAAGCTCCCAGCTGGATATAACATAAAAATTGATGGAGACTGTAGCTGGGAAAATAAATTCTGGTGTCCACTGGTATCAATCTGAGGAGGACAAGCAGTTCAGAGAATGGATGGCTAGTCCACACTTTAGTTCTTTGGCTGACAGTCTTTTTTCTAGACTTTTCTGATTCAGTGTTCTCATGTGAGAAAGATTTAATGAGACAATCATCAGATGTTCAAAATGAGTACCACTGCAGTGGCCTAAGCTGTGTGGGTTTATCCTGCTTTCACTGCCCAGCTTTCAAAAGCTTTGGATGCCTTCCGGGTGGTGCCCCAGGCTGCCAGGAGCAGACAGTGAGCTACTACAAAAGGCGGGAGCACCAAGAAACAAGCACTTCTCCATGGTCACCTGTCAGTCAGCTGTGAACCTTCAATATGGGAAAAGCCATCCTTTCTAAACTGAAATTTATGGGCATATTATGTTTTTTGACAGGAATTTTGTGTGTATTTGCCTAGGAAACAAAGTAAGAGGAATGCATGTTCCTAACATTTTTGTGAACTTTTTGTGAGGATAAAGTTCCTACTGAAAACTATACTTGTTTGGCAGCTTAGTGTGTTGGCAAAAAGATATTGTGCTTGTGTATACTGTCCCTGGAACATTTACCTTACAACTGGCAGTTCCTACTTGCAAATATTCACCAATGCTTCAAGGCTACACTACCCGCTCCCTGTTTTTCTCCTTAGCTTACCTTTGGAAGAGCAATCAGTCTACTTGTTATTATCTTATAGTCTGTTAATTTTAAAAGATTTTTATTTTTTGTGGTGGATAGGATTATTTACAATGAAAGGGTGGGTTGATTTTGAGAGCCTGTTCAAATATAAAGAAACTTTATGGCATTTAAGACTGAATGCTACAGAAAAAACAGGTCTAAATCAGCAACGTTCTATTCGCATTTTTTAAGCTTCATGCTAGAATGAGCTAATATTTTTAACATATTTAAATACACATTAAAATAAGACGATTTAAATCAGCGATTGTAGACGATAATGCTCGTAGAACTTTTATTAGAAGCTTTATGTTCTTAAGTCATATAGTTATGCTTCAATATTGGTATTTGATTAACTACATTTTTAATGCAAGGTAATATTATTAGATTGGATTGATTAATTAATGGTGAGTTTTCTATGGCTGCTGGTTTCACACTATAAATGGGTTGTAGTATTTAAGTAAGTTTTATTGACTGGTTAGTTTGATAAATCCTTGTGGTAAAGCGAAAGCGCTTAGTTTATTAAAGTTGGATTTAAATGTATACACTGGTTCGACTGTTCAGTTCGGTTTGCATGCTGTTTTGGGTTTTTTTTTTGGTCCTTGCTATTGCCTTTCCTACACATCACACACACCCCACACACACACACACACACACACACACACACACACACACACACACACACACACACACACACACACACACACACACACACACACACAAGAAAGTTGTTATGGAGTCGTGAAGGATGTTCCCAGCTACTTTGTGGCCTAAACCATTGCAGTTGACTGCAGTAGCTGATTGTTGTTCCTCAGACCACCCATCTTTTTCCTCCCACATTCGTGGTGTAGCTTTATCAACTGCCAAAGATTCAGGAATATCTATTTCCTCTTCAGCTGTAGGGAAGCCTAGTGTGGACCAGGGAAAACCACTTTTGTCACTGATGGGAAAAGAGGAAGGTGAATGGCTTTCACTTGTCTGGGAGAGGAATTATGAAAGCCTGGACTAATGTGCCTAAAGTGCCTGTCAGACTGATGGACACTGCTTGGTGAGAAAAGATATCAGTCTGTCTCTATCAGTATTGATAAAACTGGTTTATTGGGATTTGCTAAGGATATGATGGCTGCCTTTTTTACACCTAGTCAGTCCTCAGCAGGAAGAGAAAAAAGAATTCCTTCTGAATCTGAAAGGGGAATGTGCCTTTTAGGGTAGGAGTGGACTTCCATGGATTTTACTCACTATGAGCTTTCAGATTCTGAAGGAAGCATTCCTGTATACATTCCAAATGAAGAAAATCTCCTTTTCAGAATTTTTATCTAACATGAGTGAGGTTTGTTAATGGAAAGAGAGTAAAGCCTGTAGGACACAGAAAATGTATTATGATTTAATACGACTACAAATGACTAGCTAACTCCCATTTCTCCTGTGTTGCCTGCTTTAGAGGATGTTGCTTTACTGCAGCCAGTTTACCAGATAATTACCTATCTCAAGGCAGTTCCAAAATTAATTTCTCTGTCTAAATCTACTGTTGCTGCAATACAGATTACTGTTTGTAACCCCATTCACTCAGATAAAGATGGGAAGACGATGGTTGGGAAGAAGATGTTAAGTTTTAACATTCAGGATTTGAAACTGTCAAGTCCAAATGTTAACATTTTCCATCTTTGGAGTGAAAAAATCCAGTAAATGCTTCTGAGACAGCTGTTTACCAGGGGACAAAACATATGAAGCCTCTGACTGTTTTTCCAGAGCAACCGTTTCTAGATCACTTTTGAAGGGACTTGTTTGGCTTAGGTCTCAAAACATTCCTGAGGAAATAAAATTTGATATATTAAACTCTGTTTTAGATAAAGGCTCTCTTTTTTGGCCCTACAGCAGCTGAGGTACTTAAGATGGACTTAAGATGTGTGATGAAAAAGGGAAAGTGATACTAGGATTGAAAAAACTTTTTCACGTTTTCCTTTGTAAACCAAATGATAATTTTCCCCTTCCTCAGTCCTCTTTCCCAACAAACAGTTTAAATAGCAAAGGGGTTAATACTCAGGGGAAAAGCCTGAAAAAAATGAAGGACAGCGGTCCCAATAAGAATGACTATTTTCCTGTTCTGAATCCACAACCCCCCCACCCCACCTCATCTAACTTTCCATTTCTCTTAGCCTTCATCTGTACTTTTGGCAGTAGATAGTTGCAGACTATAGTGTTCTGAGGGTGATCCAACAAGAGTATTCCTGGCAATGGGAATCTCCCTCAATTTCTGGGAATTCATTCTTGCTTGGGAAACTGTAACTACACTCTCTGACTTTTCAAATTCCAGTTTTGGGATTTATAAATAGGGAGATTTGATGGTAGGTCAACTAGATAGCTTGAAATCCAGATCTTCCATTCTCCCTCTTGTCCTCACTCCAGAAAGTCTTCACAGACACTTCAGATCTGGTGCAGGGATTGGTTTCAAAATGGATAAAAGTGCAAGCTCTTGTGGGATCATGTATACAGACAAAAGGACATAATGTCAAGGAGATGTGGGCTGTTATCAATGCACTGAAAGCTCTGAATAATCTCCGTTCCCCAGGACGTCTGCTGGTGTAGAAAGATAACACCACAGTAATGTGGTATATAAACACCGCTAGACAAACCTTAAATTTTCAGGAAAGCTGACCAGCTGTTTGTGTGCAGTAATTATCTGATGAAGTTCCATTAATCGTAATAAAGGAATGAAAGCACTTATCAACTATACATTGTGGTCATGGATTTCTTCTTGGCATGTACACCCGGTTTTGTTTTTGCTTTTGTATTTCTATTTGATTAAACAGTATTTTGTCTAGGTAGTATCAAAGCTTACCATGTACATCCAGAATGTGAAAAATCCTTTCTTCCTTCTTTAGGCTCAGAAAAGAAAACTGGAAGGTAAATGGTTTGTCTTAAAGTAAACTCTGTAACTACTTTAGGCATAAAGGTAAGAATTGTTTTCAAGGCAACCACTGTCAAAGTTTCATCATAGTTATCTTCTGCTATTACTTTTTGTTATACTCTCCACAACAAGTATTGTCTTCTTTTGTGGCTTCCTGAAAAGTGACACATTTTAGAAGCATTCTAGAGGCAGCAACGTGGCTCTCAGTAAATACGATTATAAAACATTACAACTTGGACTCCTTTTCAGGTGGAGAAGTGGCTTTGCTAGGACCATTCTCCAGGGATCCAGGAGTCATAGGTTTAGGCCTCCTCCTCCCTCTTTTACTAGGCCTGTCTAAGATACGGTATTCTACCCATACAGCTTAACCTACTGCAATGGTGGTTATTTTGAATATGTCATAGTGAATTACCAGTCTAATCCTTCTTAAAAACTCCATAAATTATATGCACTAAGAATTATTTTATTCTTGTTGTGATGCCTCACCACTGGACCAGTAATAAAGGAGCCTCAATCCTCATCACTGGCAATAGTGGGGGATGTTCACTGAGAGGATGACAAGTACACACACAGTATTTTCAGATGCAGCTCTCTGCATCAAATGAAATTTCCCTTAAGAGCACACAGGGACCACAGTCAGTCCGGCCCTGGTTTCTCACTCTTCCTCCATATCCTCAATAAGACTTCCCACTGACACAGCTATAGAGTTAAGATCTCAGCTGAGTGGTCAAGCCAAAACCTCCAGCATCCTTTCTGTCCAACCAGTGCCTCATGTCCCAGCCCAAGTAGCTGACACACACATTCTTTGAGGTTTTATTTACACATACACACACACACACACACACACACACACACACACACACACACACACACACACCTGGGAAAGGCTAGCACAGGTTTACAAACTATGCCACCTTCTACTCAGACTATAAGGTAATTACAACTGTCACCAGTCAACTCCTTATCAGCTACTTTATGGCCCTTATAGGTTCATAGGTTCATAGATGTTTACTAGGCTAATGACCACAAGGTCCTTTTTAAGCCTAGCCATGCATTCCAAATCTCAGACAAGTTCTGGTACCCTTGATAAGTGTAAGCATGGGCCTGGGAGATGAACCATTTACAGGTTACTGTGTCCATTAGAGACATAGCTGCCAAACCAGGGATGAATTTCTGGTTTCCCATCTAATTGTTCAAGTTGCACTTGAATTGGGTTAGGGAGGAACTCTGCTTCACATGGATGGGAGCCTGTTCCATAGATGTGATAGTCTCTGGGATAAATACCTATCTCTCCAGCAGGTCCTATTTATATCACAGGCAAGGTTTAAGTCTTTAGAATGGGTAATTCTGGTGCTGTTTGTTTTGTGGATATGCAGAAGGTCCATCAGAGTGGGGTCTGACAATGTCCTGTATGCCAGGCATAGATCTTCCCTCAAAAGCCTGTAGGAGACAGAATACAGGGATAGAGCTTTGAGGCGGTCTGCAAATGGACACTTTACTTACACATGTATTCTTTTAGTGAGAAACCTCAGTGGACATTCCAATTCTTGGATATGCCTGGTTAGGTACCTATGAAAGGGGACATTGTACTCAATGATAGGTCCAATGAATGCCAAATACAGTGGAACAACGACTTCCTTGGACTTAGATGCCATACATTTGTTTATAAGTTGTGCAACATAGAATGATTTCCTCACCACTGTAGGTACCTGATGGTCAAAGGCTAGATTATTATCCATTTGTGTCCCTAAGTCCCTGACTACTGGGTCAATTCTAAGAAGTGTGTTGTCAATATGATAATTACGAGGGATAGATGACTTCCCAAAGGATATTATTATGCATTTCTTGGCATTTAGTTTTAGTCCAAGTCTCTGACACCAGTTTTCTGTCTGTATCAGCCCCTCCTGGAGAACATTTGTGTAAGTGTGAGATTCAATGACAACTCTTAATTTGCAATCATCTGCAAATTTAGTCAGCCAGAGACCATTAACATTGGCCTTGACCTCTGAGAAGTAAATGCCAAAAAGAAGCGGTCCAAGGACTGATCCCTGAGGGACTCCACTTGTGACTCACCTCTTTGTAGAGGTGGACTCCACAATTCTAACCATCCTGGGTCTTGTCTGTGAGCCAGTTGGCTATCCATTGGGTAACATACGGGTTTGTAACTAACCTCATGAGTTTGTCAACAATGCCCAAGTGAGGTATTGTGTCAAATGCCATGGCCAGGTTAAGGCAGGCAGTGTGAACCATTTTCCTTCATCCTTTGCTTTGGTGACCTTCTCAAAGAAGTTCACCAGGGGAGTAGGCATGATCTGTCCTTGTTGAAACCAAAATGGGTTGGGTCCAGTGTCTGGAGATTTACTATATCTCTATTGATCATCTCCATGATAATTTTTTCCATGGCTTTACATAGACGACTAGTGAGACTTATAGGTCTATAGTTTCCAGGGTCTGTAGATGCCCCACCTTTGTGCAGAGGGATGATTGTTGCCTTTCTCCATTCATGAGGCATGAAGCCTTTTTTGGAGGCTACAGTTAAACAGTAATTCCAGAAGCCCTGATAGGTCATGTTTCATGTTATTTAGAAGGCATCCTGGGATATTGTCTGGGCCCATTGATGCAGTGTTCTTAGTCTTTGAGAGAGCATTAAGGACCTGTTCCTTACTGATAGTAGGGGAAGTTATATTTGATGATATTTCCTGAGGGAAGGTTGAGGGGGAGAAAGGGGTAAAGTTGGAGATGAAGTTATCAGACAGGAGGTTTGCTGTATCTTCTGAATCAGAATAGGTGGCTCCATTTACAATCAGCTCTACACACAATTGTGTATTGCCTTTGAGGTTGTGAACATAGCTAAAGAATGCTTTGTGGTTGTCCTTGGTCATGGAGGCCAAACTTACCTCCAATTTGGCTTTGGTAGACTTTATCTGTCCTCTGAGTTGTTTGTTTAATTTGATGAGAGTGCTTTTACCCTGCTGGGTGTGGCACCTCCTAATTTTTGCCATGATTTTCTTCCTCCTGTTATACAGTCTTTTGATTTTGTCATTCCAGCAAGGTGGCTTGTTTTTTGAGTTAGTTCTGCACTTCTTCCTGGTGGATACAGCTGCCTCTATACAGCTATTAACATACTTGTACTGGGTTTCTGTGAACATTTCTCCATAGGCAGCAGTGTTCTCATGGTTTATGGGGGCTTGCAATTTTTCCAGGTTCTCAATTAATAGCAGGAGGTTAACCTTAGAATAGTTCCTGAATATTCCAGGTTTAGCTGGTGGTTCAGGTATTATTTTTACTTCAAAGGAGTCAAAGGAGATGATTTTATGGTCTGACCTTCCCAGGGAAGGTATTACAGTAGGGGTGTGCAGCAGTCTTCCATATGTTTGAGGAAGAGATCCAGTATGGTTGCACCCCTGGTTGATGTGTTGACTATCTGGTCCAGGGAGTTAATGTTTACAAAATCCAGGAATCTCTGTGAATGCACATTTGGTGTCGTATAGGATTCCCAGTTAATAGTGGGGTCACCCATGGATATGGTATTGGGCTGGATGTTTAGTGTTTCTAATACATTTAAATACATGGTGTGGGTTTCCTGGGTCATACGGGGGGGACCTATAGCTTGCAAGAAAGTGGTATTGAATTTTGCCTGTGGTGATATGAACATAAAGCAGCTCAAGTGCATTGTCCTGTTTGACCAACCTTGAAGTATATTTACCTGTTGGTATGCTCTCCGTGGCTTGAAACCATCCTTAACAAAGGGTGTCCAATCTTACTGTGTAATATTATTGTTAACACAATGGTAGTTTGACCAAGAGCAAGGCTATTATGAGTGGCCCACATAGTGTCACCAAAAAAAATATGCAAGTACTCTCAAAACTTAAATATCTCTATACAGATCAGCAAAAAAGTTTAAATATATTTATTAATAAATAATAAAACAATAAGACAACATTGAGTATATATTCACAGTGACATCAGAGGTCAAAACCACAGGAAATATTTAAAATAACATTGCAGTATAGTCACAAATAAATAAAGAAAAACATCTAAACTAAGCTTTACTACATTCCTGACTGTATCTAAGAGAATTACTATTCCCTAGTTACTTGCTATTAGAGGAAGGCAGATGTGGTGAATGGATCTTCTAACTGTTGTCAGGTCCAAGACAGAATGCAGAATGCTCTGTCTCACAAAGAAACTTCTGAAATTATTATCTAAAATTTTACTGCTGGGATAGCTTGCAGAATGACATAATTTCTTGCCATCTGACTTATAGTTCCCAGGCCCAAAGCAACTATTGATGGCAGCTGGTAGCATTTAGCATCTACCTGTAAAAATATACAGACAAGGGCTTCTCCTCCGATCCTTGGCAGATGCTGGAAGTCATAAAACAATTGCATTTTTTCTTGCATTCAAGACTAGTAATTACTTCACAATAAAGACAACACAAAAAATTTCCTAGTACAGACATTGTGTCTCTTGCTTTGAAAACTGAAAGATACCATCTTTTATGGCCTAGCCATAAAGTAATTTAATTTCAGTTATTTTTCTGAAGCTAACCTCCTGTATTCCAGTTTCTACTATTATAATATATACATTTAAACAGTTACAATAGTGCATGTACATTTCTGTTCTCTTCCAGTAGGGCACACTGTAGTTACATTTCAAACAGCATTTTGCAAATACCATGCATTTTCAACACATATGTCTGTACTACCAGTTTGATATACACATGACATACATTTCTAATACATTTGTAACACAAGCATCTTATATTAATCATTTCACTATTCACCAATGACATATAATTGTTTAAAAAATTCAAGCTAGCTGGGCTGGTAGTGTCTCCTTTCGTCACACTTGTTATCACCTTATCAAGATAAGAAACATGAATTTAGTCTAGGACCAAAACACCTAAAAAGGGTCTGTCATGCTTTATCAGTACATCATCACACCTTGTAACACAGGTACACCATTGTATTTTCCATTGTACTAACATTACTTGGGCGGTTTCTTAATAAAAAGTTTCAGAAACTTTTTATTAAGGATATGTCAATATAATCCTGCTACAAACCGCTGTGACATCACTGTAAGGATATCTTGGGGGATGGATCCATAGACATTAAGGGATGAGGCCTCATGCATGCGCTATGTGTGTTCAATAAGTTTATAAACCCCCCATGTAGTCCCTACATTAATATCACTGTGGGTAAAGTTTGATGAAAGTCATAGGGAAAACAGTATTTTGCACGATTAGGAGGAAAAAGTAGCATGGCACTGGAGGCTGGTGTGCCATGGTGTGTAGAGGTGTAAAGTAAATAATAAACTCTAACAGAAGTCTTTAATGACAGCTGGAAAATTTTCATCCTGTCTGTTTGCATTCTTTAATATCGTTGACAAAATGGGACTGTGATCAGTGCCACAAAGCAAGAGAATTATCATGGTCAACGTGTGCAAGTCTGTTAACCATAGAAAGTCTTCCCCTAGATTGTCACAACTTCAAAGTATGAAAAGGAGCAGGCTCAGAAATGAACACTGATTTGCTAATCCCAAGGAGGGAAGCCAGCAGCCGTAGTGAAGCTTTCTGCAGTACTTTCTTGCCATCTTGAGAAGAAGCATCTCTGGGGCTACACAAGAACAGCAATCAGCTAACAGCTTTGTTTCTGTCAGATAAGTCCTTGTTGGGGAATCCCTCCACTCAGAAAGTATTGCTCTTAAAAAAATAAATAAATGAATAATAATTTTATCTACTTTTTTTGACTGAAAGTATATTTCCTCTTTAAGAAACACGATATTTTTCACAGTATCAGATGTTTCCTGTCATGGACCGCTGTTTTGAGCTTAGAGTGTTTATTAAGCCATTTGGTGCTAATTTACAAAAATGTATGTACTGCCCATGGATTCTTCTCTTCTGTGTTTGCTCTGAAATAGTTTCTGAAAGGAGTTTTACACCTTAGACCTCCTTGTAAAGAGGTTGCTTCTTCTTGGGATTTCAACTGTGTGCTGGAGAAATTGACTATGTCCATTTTTAAACCTGCCAGATCTCAACTGTGTGCTGGAGAAATTGACTATGTCACCTTTTAAACCTGCCCCTTAAGTTAACTTGAGGTTCTTCACTTGGAAAACTGCACTCATCATTTCTCTGACGTGTAAGAAGAGTATCTGAGTTGAAAGCTCTCATGGTGGGTGAATCTTATCTGATTTCCATAGGGTTAGGGTCTCTTTAAGAACAAATCTCTCATTCATGCCCAAAGTGTTTTTTAGAGTTTACTTTGAATCAAGCCATCAGTCTCCCAGTTTTCTATCTAGAACCTAAAAACCAGGGAGAACAGATTCTGCATACTCTGGCTGTACTGTCCTGACAAAAGTAAGCCTTTTAGGAAAGGGACATGCTGTGTCTATACAGACAACTTCCTAGCGGTTGTCCTGGGACATGCTGTGTCTATACAGACAATTTCCTGGTGGTTGTCCTCAGATGTTTTTTATTATTCCCACCATGGATAATCCACTCCAGGCAGTAACAAGGTACATTCCACTAGGGCCTTGCCTTCTCTGATGGCATACTGGGAAGGGGTGAACTCTAGAACATTCCACAGGCAGGTACTTGGTCCTCTGTATATACTTTTACAGAGCATTACAAACTAGATTCCTTTTCTAGATCCAAGACAGGCCTTGCTAAAACCATTCTGCAGGGGGTCCTGGATCCGCATCCTTCCTCTTCAAAGGTTGGATATGCTTTTGTATTCACCCAATTTAGCCTAAGAGCTACTGCAGCAGTGGGAATACTGAACAAAGTTGTGTAAATTGCACTTACGCATAACAATAGATGTTAGAATTCCTCACTGCTGTGGTAGCTGCACCCACCCTCCATTCTTCCACATTTGTATATAGTTGTAGTTGGGATGTGTTGTTTCTGCTTTATATGTTTTACTGTTATTATTTGTTGGTTATTTCAGGATTGTTAGGCTCTTCTCTCATTATACTGATAAAAATCCCTCCTTGCTACAGGATTATGTATCTTCACTTGCATCTGCCCCTTCAGCTAGGAATGTTGTACTTCTACGTACAGTCTGAGGGCTACTGCAGCAGAGAGGAATTTGAACAGTTATACTGTTATGGGTAAGTGCATCTCACACACCTGTACTTTTGGGCAGTGTGACAAGAGTTGATACATCTGTACTTCTAACAGTTGTCAATATCGTGTTTAATCTGGTATACTGGCACTAGAATGTCTATTCCCCCATCATCTGGCATAACCGTCTCTCTCCGTACTGAGATCAGTACCATCAGAAGCCGTTAATATCATAATGCGCTTAGTATCTTGATCGTATCTGCTATGACTTTATCTGAGCATGCTGGACTTCATTTTCGTTACTATATGTCATGCTCTCCCTTTCACTGTACGGTGTGCATGTGACAGTGCAGTTTCTGTAGTTTTTTTAGTCTTTTTTTTTTAGAAGCTTGTTGATGTACTCTTTCCATCTGCCCTTGATGTCTTCTGGACTGGAAAGAATATTGTTATTGCTAGTGCTTGTGAACTTCAGACGACTATCTTCACTGCCCACACCTCTCAACCTCTTACAACACGAAATCTGGACAAAGCCATTATTAAAAGGGGAACAAAAGCCTAAAAACAGGGACAATTTTAAAATATTGCTGTTAACAAACTTAGAAAGTTGATAGAATTACATGTTTTGCATTAGCATGAATTTTTGGAAGGGTATGGAGTCTGAAACTCAAATGTCTGTCATTATTTTCTAACTTCAGTTGTTAATAATTTGTCACTAATTTGCCAGAAAAACATAATTTTATGAAAACGTACCAAAAATACGAGGCAAAATTCTGGACATTCTCTGAAAATCTGTACATTTGAGAGGTATGTCACTGCCTTTCTGTTACTGTCATACAACCTGAGAGAGCTTCTTTGTGCCCTTTGCTGAGTCAGTTTCTGGAAGATGGGAGAAGTTCTCTGATGACTGGAAAGCATTTAATATTCTTGGACAAGTCTTTTTGATCACATGTAATTAGTCTTTTGCAAGACAGTGTAGGCATTACATCCTGTCTACCTTGCAGCAGATTTCTAGTAACTTTCCTGCCCACTGGACTTATAACTAACCACCGGACAACACTAGTACTTACCCCAGCACTACCCCCAGCATTCTTTGCAGCTAGCCTTCATTCCTCTTAAGTTTCAGTATAGGAGACTGTGTGGTGGGTTAATGCAGTGGGCTGTAGGTGAGAGGGGCCCAGGTTTGAAACTTAATGCAAACCTGCTGAAATCAAACTCCTCAGGTACTAAGCTGGGCCCTAGTTTCCTAAATCACTAAGCTACTCACTCATGTTTAATCTGTCTGTCACTACTGGCATAGTTCCAAAAGGTTTCAAACTTTCATTTATAATACTCCTTCCTAAGGTATCTGCTTCTTCAGGCCATAAAGACAAATAACTTAATTTAAAAGCGAATCATAAAAAATAGTGAATTCAGAAGATTCCAGTGCTGTATTAAATACAAGCAAATCAGACTAGTTTATGATTCTACTTTAAAGCTAGGATGCACATGCACTTTTATAACTAGAGAACCAAAAGCTGTCTTTTATGACCTAATTACATTTATTTTTACAAGTTAGTCTTTATAAAAATGGGGGCCCAACATTTTGGGGTGTAACCAGGCATGGACTGTGCCATCATGTTAGAACCTTCCAAGTCTTCTTCATGCAGACTGTACGTACTAAAGCATCCAGGAAAACAGACTCTGATCACATCAGCAGGAACAGTTTATTTTTTCTTTTCTTGATGTATCAACAATTGTTTTGCACAAACTGAAGAATGGCTATTATTGCCCGGTTATCTTGTTTGTTAATCTGATTTGTAATTATCATAAGAAAAGTATACATTAAGAATACAAATGCGTACTTCAGCAGAGTTAACTAACTAATTTCTGATCTTTGCCCAGCCACTAAAATATTTGAAAAGCTGTTAAGACAACAAACTTTTGAAGCATGTAAACAGCTCTGTTTTGCTATGTGCCTAACAACACTTTTGTAATTCTTTCAGCAGCCTTACAGGATTATTATCTCAGCCAAAGATACCATCCATTGCAGTATGAATGAAGATCTCATTTCTGTTGGCCTCTTTGTCGATATGACAAGAGACACTGAAACAGCAGATTGTGAAATACTGTTTCTTAAACTTTGTAAACTAAAGTTTGGTGATAGCACTATATAATGGCTCCAAAGCTATCTTCAGGACAGAATGTTCCAAATTTTCAGTAACAATGTCTTCTCTTAGAATAGAATATTTAGTACAGGCATCCCCTACAGTTCAGTATCAGGCCCATTCCTCTTTTGACTCTTTGTTAATCTGCCACGGGATTAATGTAATTTCAGTATGGTGGTGTATGAAGATAACATTCATTGAAACTAATTAATCTCATACTGATCTGCAACTAATAAAAATTCTTTGATTATTGCAAATGAGCCTTTTGTAAAAAATTGCTTCAAAAGATGCATAAGGAAATTTCAACCCTAATTACTCCTGATCAAAAGTACTTTGACCTCAGACTAGATCAAGCTCTCACCTTTAATATTCATACAGACAAAATCATTAACAAAGTATTTCCTCGATTACAGTTATGCTCCAGGATTACCCACCTTCGCTCACATCTCCCCATTCAGCTAGAAATATTCTGTTTCTATAACTTCAGTACTGGGTACCAACATTGGCATTTCATTCCTTCTACAATACTCGGAGATTACAAAATATCCAAAAATAAAATTTGCAGATTAGTTCTAATGGATGATCCACTTCTTCATCATTGTGTTTTACTACAGGATAGCACATGGCTGTTAGGCTAGCAATAATGTAGCCCTATTAGGAACTATCTGCTTTTTAACATTTTAAAAGCTGGTTACTGCCCTCCTTTGAAGGTGATGCTGCCAATCAACTGCACTCTGAAGCAGCCCAAATGACAATCTTACCCTTACTCAACCATGCTACCAAACAGGTATGGGTGAGACAGCCTTCTCCAGACTAGGCCCTGCAATCTAGAACCACCTATCTAGTGACATCAAAAGCCAGTGAGCGGCTCCTGCAGGAAGCCCAGTGTATCTGCTGTTAAGACAATGGTTACTGAAACCCAGTGTATCTGCTGTCGAGGCAATGGTTACTTATAAGTTGCGAAGAAGGGATTTGGGGACCCAAGTAGATAGTAACCTCTCCTTTGATAATCACATTGCCAAAGTGGTTAGAAAATCATTCTATATGGCCCACCTAATCACAAAAGGGTTTGCATCCAGATCGAAAGAGGTCATTGGGCCCCTCTATACATCACTCATCAGAGCCATCATAGTACAACGCCCCATTTGGGATGTACCTTACAAGACACCTGCAACAACTGGAAAGACCACAGAAGTACCTCACCAAGTGGATCACTGGCCTCAAGCAGATGCCCTATGCAGCTCGACTGAAGAAACTCCAGCTGTACTTGGTTGCATACCGCCTACTCAGAGGTGATCTCTGCCTGACATACAAGGCCATGTCCAACCCAGAATTGATGGACATGCTCCACCTAAAGAAAACCATATCCCCTCAAGCCACATGATCCAGGGATCTAATCCTCACCACAACAGTAAATAGGATGTGCTGGAGGGATAGATTCCTGTCCCAGAGACTTTCCATGCTGTGGAACAAGATTCCAATCTACATCAGGCAGAGCTCCTCGCTAACCCTCTTCAAGAGAAACCTTGACTAGTGGATGGAAAACAGAAAGTTTACCCCAGGGATCACTTCAATGGCTCTGCTGGACAGAGGCACAGGGAACTAATCTAAGCCAACACATTTTGGCTAGGCTTATAAATGCCTTCGGGCAGATAGCCTAGTACCTACCTATGAACCTATGAACCTAAGAGCAAGACGTCTGTCTCAGACAAGAGAATGTAAGTTGTCGCTAAATTGAATTATTATTTAATGGTGTTGCACATATGTAAATATGTAGCTCAGCAGGAAGCAGACTCAGCTTTGGTGCAGAAGGCTATGGGTTCTATAGCTACACCAGGTAGCTGGATTTCTTTTTTTGGAAAGAGAGATGGTGCAGTGGATTAAGCAGTGGATTTGAAATCTGAAGGTCCTGAGTTTAAATCCTGATTACAGTAGGATTTGGAGAAGCAATTTAGTGGGGAGGGTTGGCATAATGGTTAAAGTCTTAACATACATAGTAAGAGGTTTGATTCTGACCTCTGGTTAGTGACAAGGCTTATAATAGTCTACAGAGTGATTGCCTAGCTTTTACCTATAAACCTAATGTAAATAGCATACAAAGTAAAATATAGTGTCTTTAGTATAACTGTTATCCCACTGTTTGGAGAAATCAAATGCTATTGCTTGCATTAAATGTATTCATTGTATTTGCTTGTTCCCTATATTTAAACTATGTAATTAATCAATTTTCACTGTTTTTGTGCCTGAGCCATGGCTGAAAAGGGTCAACAGACCAGCCCAGTTCCCCAGTAAGAAATAATTACCCCTTGTCATTGATAAACTATAAAAGAAGTACAGCTGAATGTGATGGCAGTTTTTTTCATTCCAAGGTAGAGAACACATTTTAATGAACACAGATTACTTAATTTTTCAGAGCAGAATAGGATGGCAATGATGAAACAGTGTTTTTGCTGTATACATTTATGGAAGTGCAGTTGACCATCCAGACTTCATAGGAGCTGATTATACTCAGATTTGAAAGCATATGCTATATCACCACAGACCTAGCCAGCAAACCAGCTGCAGCAACAGTGGCATTATTGACTGGGAAAGTCCGTCTAGGACAGAGCCTGTTTTCAGTGGAGGCCTGGGGAGAAATGTTCCAGATGCATGACTTTGGGATGTCCATGCCAATGTAGGGGAGGACATGCAGATTCCACACAGAAGACACCCCAGCTGAGAATCGAACTGGAGAACCTCTTGCTGTGAGGTGACAACATTAACTGCTGCACCACTGCACTGCACCATTACTAAAGTAAGATGTTTCCCAGCTTCTACCAACCTGAATATCTCGCCCTCCTGATGTCATTATCACTCTCTCTCTCTCGCTCCGTCTCTCTCCCTGTCTCTCTCTCTCTCTCTTACCAGGCACCACACCCAACATTATCCCTTTAGGAGACCCTTCATTTGAGAGTGGTACTAGCCTTTTGCTGATCATACATACATACTTAAAACATCTCTCAAAAAAGCACCTCTTATATACTAAAACAACTTATGACATCACTTCCTATCATTAATACAATCTATAAAAATTCATGTTTTAAGGTCTGAAGAAGCCCATGAGGGTGAAAGTGATAACCTATTTGTTCTGTTACAAATAAGCTTTATATATATATATATATATATATATATATATATATATATATATATATATATATATATATATATATTTCGTGTTTGCTGCCCACCAGTGATTTGGTACTACGTTTATGTGGATTTATTTGGTCAGCCTTGGAGCGCTCCTGTACTTGCCTTTTGCATTCTTGTTTAGTTTTTCAAGTTTTGGGAGCATGTACACACTGGTCACTATCGTTTGTTCTGTTAAAAAAAAGATGACTTAACTTGCATCCTTCACAAAGTATTACTAGATGTAGTTGGCAGATGCCACAGAGTGCTAATTCTGTGAGCTGTAATTCCTGTGGTCTAGGGTTTGATACTCTCAATCCTCATTTGTCTACTTTGTAACCTTGAGCAAGTCATTTAACCAGGCATTGCCTCTGAAAAGGGACTGCGTCTAGTAGGACTACCTGATTAATAACTGAATATTATTATTATAATTTTTGCATTCCCATGACTAGCGTACTTGTTTCCCTCATATGGCACTTCAGTGAACAACCTTACCCTGCCCTCCTACAGGATAGGAGACCTAGTCATACTGTGCTTAGTTATATCTTTCTGACCTGGCCGTGAGGTGTCAGGTCCAGTACTTGGTATATCTGCAAGTGGCCAAGATCAAACTGGTTGAGTATCAAGTGCTTGAATCACAAATTGCCAAAGAACAGAACACTATTTGCTGTTTTTCACAGGAAATCACTGTAAGTCTGATTTTAGGAGTGTATTGTCAGTGATTCTTTTCCTTTGGGAGCTTTCCCTCTTCTTTGTGTTTGTAGTCATGGACTTAGTATATATAGGTTTGGGGGGTGCCCCCCCCCCACAACAGGCTGTGGGAGGTGTGCCTCCTGGAAAAAAAATGCTTACAGTTGAAAGTTTCATCCTTTTGGTGTTTCTGGCATTTATGTTTAGTGTTTTAGTCTTGACATTTAAATTATTAAAAAATTATATAGGGGTGCTTGTTATAGACATGAGACTAAACTAAAACAGATTTATACTCTTTGGAGTAGAGGTCATAAATTATAAGGTGTCTATGGGACTGTTTCTTAAGAAGACAATAATAATTTATCTGCTAATGTGCTAACTTAAACATTTTATATGCTCTTATTCAATTTTAAATATCTTGCAATGGTCTACCAGATTCTTATCTACTCTCACTGTATATTTCATACATTTGTATTTTCAACCAAAAGGGTAATGTCCTCATATTGTATACTAACTGCTGTAAATTCTACAATCTGTATGCTGCTACTCTGTAATATCTCTTATGTACATTTTTTCTTCTCACTGTAAACTTATAGAGGTTTTCTCCCCAGGACTCCGCTGAAAACGGACAATTGTTGTCCAGTCGAACTATCCTGGCAAACAAATAGGTTCATAGGTTCATATGTTGGTACTAGGCTATCAGCCCTAGGGCCTATACAAGCCTAGCCATAACAATTCCCTGGCTATTTCTTCCCACACTATTTACTTCCCTGGACCCCTGTCTAGCAGGGCTACTGATGTGATCCCCGGGGTGAAATTCCTTTCTCCCATCCAATCGTCAAGGTTCCTTTTGAAGAGGGCCAAAGTGGCACCCTGCTTGACATGACAGAAATGTAAAATAAAATAAAGTAAATAAAACAAATAATGTGACATTTGGTATGGTAATGTATTAATGGATTACTCTAGTGTCACGCAAAAGCAGTATTACTGACACTTGGAACACATCTATGGAACAGTCTGACATTCACAGCACTGATTAACTAAAAACACTGTAGGAGAACATTTTCAGTTGAACTAACATTTTCCTGTGTTGTTATTTTCAGGACAGTTTCCATGTGAAGTCTAGTCATTTTGTAATGGAGTTGTATTATTCAGCAACTAAGAAAAACAATGCCTTTGGTGATGGAATAGATTTTCAACTACATTAAATGTATGGGTTATTCTGTGAAGGCATTTGCAGAAAATGTGGAGAGGCTAGCAAAATTAAAGATGTGCAATATTGCGTAGAACAGGGTAAGGATATTTCCTTCTTTTGTGCATCATTATTTTCAGTACATCATAACCAGTTAATTTAGTTACGTTTTGAGACCACTCTGTTTTTCCCCTGTATTAGTTGAACACTTATTTTTTTAAGTCTTCAAGTTATGTTCATTAAGTCAAAGTTGGTAATTTGACTTTAATTGCTATTGAGTCTTCTCTCCCTTACCGGGACTAAATATTTGAAACTGCACTTTGATGTTTTTTGTAACAGAATACCTCAGAAAGTGTTGGTTTCCGACATCAGCAGGGTTTTCCTTTTCTGCATTTTCTTCACAAAAGACTTATGAATATTTTCATGGAGGACTTTAGGGAGGTGATGCTTAATGGTTTAAACAGTGACTTCCCTATTTTAATGTAACAGTCTTGTAGCAAGCTGCATCCTTCAGGTGATCCTACCTACCCAAATTCTCCTTCCTGTACTCTTCTCATTCAGCAGTAAAGATCCCACCTGAGTGATGACCAAAAGGTTGAACCAGCACTTGGGAATACATATTCATTTCATAATCTCGACCTTCAATGCTTGGCTGTTGCTGCATCCTACTTAGTGGTGTATGCGTTTTAGGAGATGTATATCTGAGAGTGCAACCTGTCTGTTTTTTGCCCTTATTCAGAGCACTGCTGCTAAGCTGAAACTCTCTTGGTTGCTCCCTGCTGCTCTGTTTTCACTCTGCAGTCTTGTTCACTATGTCCTATTGATTGTAAATGGACAGGCTGCCACCTGCTGGAAAAGGCTTCACACAGTCAGACTTTTGAAGCATTTTTGCAGTTTATTAAAAATAATTTTGCTTATACTTATTCATTGATAAGTAAGGGAAAAAATATAGACAGAGACATGATCACTTTTAGATTTTCCACTTTAAATCTTTCAAATAACATAGTACAGTCTATATAAAATGTATATTTTTTGCCTCTGCAACACCTAGTAGCAAAGTTGTGATGCCGTTTTTTGTTGAGATAACCTCACAGGATATGTCATATGGGACATCTGAAAAGAACGAAAACCCACTTACTTAAATCTCTAATGACCTAGATGACTTCGCCGAAACCACACTTTAACGAACACTTGAAACACTGGAAAGTTACTGTGGGATAGGAACCATTTGGCCACCATGGTGAACTTTGCACCTTTCTCCATTGTAGTGCAATCTCGGTGTTGGTATATTTAATTAGGGGGGACAGGGGTTGTGGGGGACGAAGCTCCCACATGGGTGGGTGTGATTTGCTTTGGTGTGTATTTTTTGCATGTATGGATGAGTGGTTAGTTTCCCTGAATTTGTTGTCGGTGTTCTGGGTGTTCGTTAAAGTGTGGTTTCGGTGAAGTCATCTCAGTCATTAGAGATTTGGGTAAGTGGGTTTTCATTCTTTTCAGGTAGACCTATCATACATGGATGCAAAACCCACTTAACATTTACTGCACGACTGTCACTACAGATATTTCATAATTTTATGTCTTGGGGTAGCTTATGAGGAATCTGTTAAGGTTGTGTATCTGTTCAGGAGCTCTTTTACCTCAGTCCTTTGCAGAATGCTTTGTAGTGCAGGCATCCTTGGGAAATGTACTGCTCAGTCCACTCCTTACTACAATAGAGAGTCAGAGAGTCGATTATCGGAACATCGAGTATCCGAAACATCAATTTGGGAAAAATCATAAAGTCCCAATATGTAAACAGAGTATATGTATTCTCTTGAGCATATTTGTTGAGCTTGTAGCTGGCTCATGTGTGAAAATTATTTGTTATTGTCCGCTGGAATCACTGAATGGTTGAAAAGTGTGTTCCTGCGCGCAACCCCCCCACCCTCCAAGATTTTAGAAGTTTTTATCTGGTTCAATTATATGTCTGATTATCTGAACAGTTTGATTATCTGAACTACCCAAGGTCCCAATTCGTTCAGATAATCAACTCTCTACTGTATTGCAGGTGATGGTCCCATCTTCTGAGCTCCTCACTA
Source organism: Protopterus annectens (assembly GCF_019279795.1). Lineage (NCBI taxonomy): Eukaryota > Metazoa > Chordata > Ceratodontiformes > Protopteridae > Protopterus > Protopterus annectens. The sequence continues at coordinate 1,688,512,138 of NC_056729.1, forward strand.
TTGGAGATATTCTGCGGGATCCAGAAGTCTCACATCTAACCAATGAAGAGCCGTTTATTCAAAAAAACACTTTGTTGGCCTAACACTTAGACTTTAGTGTTCACACTGTAGATGGCAAAGTATCTACACACCTGAATTCAGGATCACAACTGTATCAGGACACTAGGACTCAGTAAGACTATATATGGTCAGCATTGTGTCCTTACATTTGAATGTACGATGACCATGTTTGCATACAGCTGTATCTGTTTGTTTGGATTCAAGGGTGATGATGTGTGTGCAGTGCTGTTTCAACTCATTAAGAATGAGTATGACCACATGGGTAACACTGTACAGAAACAAAATTAGGCACAGGATGATCACTGTGGCATAATATGCACAAACATGTCTGTTAAATGGAGCACTGTATCACCATATCTGGACTCAACAGTTTTTGTTTTTAATGTTTCTTATTTGTTTGCTGGGTAAGCCGACTGGACACAGCTGTCCTTTTTAAAGGCCATCTTGGGAGTACTCTGTGATTAAGTGACTTCCTCAGAATTACACAGTAGGCAGATGACGGTGGAAGGAATCAAACCCTGAGCACAAACAGCTCATTAACTACGCACTGCTTTAGTCATCTGTGTTAACTGGCAGAAAGTCTCACTGCATTTGAATACAGGATAACTATATGTGTATAATATTATCCGGGCACTCTTACACTTTGAGCAGGAACTGTAGCTCTAGTGAATTTTAAGACCTGTGTAGTCAAGGAGTACACCTGAGCAGGGGAATCTGATCTTAGCACAGGCTTCAGTGTTTCAGTGGAGTGGTTTATTAGATCCAAGGTTAGGAAATTCATTCACCCAGCTCAGTCACTGCCTGAGGATGATCTGAACAGCTGTTGATGTTGGGCACATACCCCTAAAGCTAACATTTTGCGGCATGCACACAGTTTTATTCTAGGGAAACCACATCATTTACTTCATATATGTTTAGGTGCAAACATGCATTTCCATATGGACCTCAGATGGGAACTCTATACAGCCTGTAATAATTAAAACATCTTGTCTTTACTACCTCAAAATTTGGCACAATAAGAAACACAGCTTTACTTTTCTGTTTACTTTTCCAATGTTATATACCAACTAGGAGCAAATACAGACCATATAAGTATACACAGAACTCCAGTGATAAGCTGCTTAGCCATTCATCAGGATTAGTTCCACATCTCCAGCAACTGCATTTGACTCAGACAAGTAATGTCACAGAATGCATTTATAGAAATTAAACTTACTTTTTCATCTCTGCCCTGCACTCCTCTTGCACACATATCTGGAAGAGAGATATGTTACCTTGATCAACTTGCTGTAGTAAAATATTAAAATATCAAATGATCTTGATGATGTATGAATATGCCTCATACATCCAAAATGGTCCTTTAGGTGAGTGTTAATATCTCAGTTACTGTTGCTAGAATCAGGCGAGTCTATATCATAACATCGAAGAAGCTAAATGTCGAATGCTCACAAGAGCGAAAATGCCAAAACTCTAATTTGGTATTGTGGGGGGACCCCCGCTAAATATATATTCCAACTCCGAGATCGCACTACAGTGAGGAAAGGGAAAATATCCCAATCTTCAGTGTACTGCGATCTCAAAAATAGACCCTCAACATTTCGGCACTTTCGCTGTTGTGCCATTTGACATTTTGATTTTATGATAACTTGATATAGATCCTCAAGCATGTCTATATCATAACACTGAAGATGCAAAATGTCGAACGCTCACAATAGCGAAAATGTTGAAACTCGAATTCGGTATTGTGGGGGGCTGCACCCCCCCCCCCCGCTAGATATATATTCCAACTCCGAGACTGCACTACAGTGAGGAAAGGGCAAATATCCCAATCTTCACTGTACTGCAATCTCAAAAATGGACCCTCGACATTTTGGCACTTTCGCTGTTGTGCCATTTGACATTTTGATTTTACGATAACATGATATAGATCCCATCAAGCTATTGATTTTGCCTTTGCAGCATTCTATATTGAAAGTGTTTGTTATTCCATAGAATACCTGTGTGGTTTTATAACTTAAAGGCCAATTTTGCACCAATCCTACCATTCTTTGTTGGCAAACCGTATCACCACTTGGCCTCCCCTGCTTCATGCAGATGGTCACTTGTTGATGGACTCGTATTTTTTGATATAGCTCAGAACTTTTTTTGAGTCTGTATGCATTTTAACCTTGTGTGAAGGGCTAATCTTGAAGAGAGCTGGATACAGTATTCTACATTTCAATTTCCATAACCAACATTCTTGTATTGCAATCAAAAACTTGTTTATGCCTTGTTTGAATGGAAAAGTCATTTTCAAAAAACATCTTTTTTCTATTGTTATGTAATATTTTGACAGGCTTTCACAAATAAAGAATTTGGTGCTTTAGTACAAGTTTCAAATCTTACCAAAATATCTGAAAGTTGCTTGGCTGCAACCATGGCCAGTGGTGAGAAACTACAATGCACACCATCAATTTTAACGGCTTGCCTGTAACTCAGTCCAGGCCAACGATTTCTCATAAAGGCCTCAGTCTTGTCCTCTCTTTTTTTCAGAACCTCAGTCAATGATAATTTTCCTATGAGCCCTGTCCTTCCTCTTGATCAGCTTTTCCTCAAGCAACCTGAGTTTCATGTTTAAGTTTACACAATGCTCCTTCAACAATCTCTTCCTGGTGGCCATATGATTAATGAATACCTCAGCAACTTCTAAGTCTCCTTTATTCACATTTTCCATAAAACATCCCACTTTGTGTTGACATTTTGAATCACAGCTAAAATCTGTTCCAGCAAGTCCTTTGTAGAGTCACTGATTTAAAAAAAAAAAAAAACGATCTCTAGCTTTCATCAGTGGCAACAGCATCCTTCTCTCGACCCACAATGTGGTCAGACATGAGTCCTTGCATTTTATTTTGGCAGCTTTTAGTCCCAAAGTATGTTGTTTTCAACCTCTTTCTTGCTTTGGTCATAAATACCAAACAGCAGCACATTCAAAACACTTTCTTGCCACATGGTATCATTTGTGCCTCTGCCTCCTGCCTAGCAGGTTTACCGTGCAGTTAACATCACTGACATTCCTTACCACTTTGAAGGGTCCCTCTCAAGCTGCCTGCAGCTTATTGTGTCTGACAGGAATGAGCACCATAACCTGCTGCCCCACAACATACTCTCAGGCTCGAGCATCCCTGTCATACCAGACCCTTATCTGCTGTTGGGCTCCTGCCAGGTTTTCCTGGGCCAAGCCCATGAGCTCCCTAAGCCTTGTCCTGAGGTTTAGGACATATATCACAACAGAGTCCTTGTGGGGTTCACATTCACCCTCCCACTGATCAGGAATCAAATCCAAAGGCCTCCTCACCCCATGCCATACAGTAAGGGTGAAAAACCTGTGGATTCCTGGGGTACTTCTTTGTATGCAAACAGCAGGTGGGGTAATATTTGTCCCACTCTCTCTCTTAAACTGGCCTGCAAAATGCCCTTAGCATGGTCATCAGTGTAAAGTTTAACCTCTCCACAAGACCATTAATCTGGGGGTGGTAGTGGGGTGGTCTTTAGGTGCTTCACTCCACAGTGCTCCCACAGACAAGCCAGCAGATCTGACATGAAATTGGCACCTCTATCAGTCAGTATTTCCCTTGGGAAACCATCCCTGCTGAAAATATCTAAAAAAGCATTTGCCCCCTTTTCTGCCTCAATGGAGGACACAGCCACCACCTCAGGGTATCTAGCAGCATAATCTACTACCACTGGGATATATTTCTTCCCTGTGAAACTTGGGGTACTTAGAGGCTCCATAATATCTATAGCTACCCTCTGAAATGGCTCCTCAGTCACAGGCAAAAGCATCAAAGGAGCTTTCATCTTGTCTCCTGCCTTGCCTACATTTTGGCACTGCTCACAGGTTCTGCAGTACCCTGTTATGTCCCTTGCAATCCCAGGCCAATAAAATTTCTACATAATATGTCTCTTGGTACACGTTATGCCCATATGACCTGAAAAGGGAATATCATGGGCTATGGCTACCAACTGCTGTATTACTTCACCCTCTAGCCCTCCCTCAGGGGTCCACTGTCTATACAGTAACCCATTGTTCGAGTATACGGACTCGCCTTTTCCCTGAGAATCAGGTGCCTCCTTAGTTACCTCCCTCAAAACTCGTAATGTAGGGTCCGAGAGCTGAGCCTGTCTCAGCTCAACCTCTGTGACCCTTCCCAGCTCCCCTTCCACAGGAAGTCTTGTATCTTCTGACAGTGGTGCCTCACTATCAGCCTATTTACTACTACTACTCACCTCTGCCCTTGCAGTCACTCTGTCCAAGGGAACATCAGTACCTACCAGTAGCTGTGGCTCACCTTCAAGCTCACTGCTACAGGTTAGTGCCCTTCCTGAAGTAGCCACCTCACCAGGCCTGGTTTCAGGTGTGTGGTCTGTCTGGGTGTCCCCCAGGGCAACCAAACCCACATGTCTGTCTCCAAGCCTGACTGCATGTAACTGCATGCACACAAAATCAAATGGTATTATCAAAATCATTCCCTATCAAGATATCTGCAGGGATATCCTCAAACACACCTGAATGCTTGCTTCCTTTTCTACTCTTCCAGTCAAGGTGAACCCTAGCCAAAGGCATTTGGAATGGGATCCCTCCTAAAGCTCTGATGGGAGTGGACTGCCAAGCAAGTAGTGCTCCTCTGTAACCATTGTAGGCTTCCCAATGGTTAGTTCAGAGGCTGTGTCCCTCTTAACAGTGGCCTGTTTTCCATCCACTTGGATAGGATACAAACTCCGGTGATAGTTTGGTACCCTGTTATCTCCAGACATCTTATTACTGGCATACTGTTATTCCCAATTGCTGGATTCATCACCTTTTGTTCCACACCTTGCTTCAGTGGACATTTGTATGCTACATGGTCCCTCTGGTTACATTTAAAATATCTAAACCTTGATCATGGCCATGTATTTGAACTAGTGGCTTCCCCTGTTACTGGTGGACTCTGTTGGGGTGCTTTAGGCTGCAAACCATGGGATCCCTTATATCCATGTACAGCACCGGGTATCTCCTTCTTGTGCAGTGGTGCCCTGCTTGCTAAGTAGAGATCCCCTTTCCTCCCCAGCTCATCTGCAGAGTTACACTGCTGGTCTGCTTACTAGATTGTTATGTTCTCAGGCAAAGTGCTAAGGGCTTGTTCCCTCACCAAAAGGTCTGCCAGCCTTTCAAAAGTAACCTGACACACATTCACCCACCTATGAAAATAAGTGCTTAGCTCAGCAATATAATCACATACACTTTCATCTGCCTTACATCTATGCTCACGAAACTTTTTTTTCTCTAAGCTTCAGGTGTTAACTTAAAACATTCCAATAAAAATTGTTTAACCTTGTCATAATTTAAATAATCAGTATCAGACCATTTAGAAATAACAGTTATAGCTTTACCATGGAGGGGTCAAGAACCATACCCAGAGCGCTTGGTCAACATTATACTGTTTACATATTCTTTCAGATATATGAATAAAATTATCAATTCCTTATAATGTGGAAGAAATTTACTGTAGCTTTTGAGGTTCAGTTATTCCCTTCCCCATTACCTGCATGTTCCCGTCGAAGAGTGATCATGTCTCTGTCATGTTGATACTGTTTCTCCCCATTACCTCCATGTTCTCAACAAAGAGTGATCATGTCTCTGTCATGTTGATGCTGTTTCTCTCCATTACCTCCATGTTCCCATCGAAGAGTGATCATGTCTCTGTCATGTTGATGCTGTTTCTCCCCATTACCTCCATGTTCCCGTCGAAGAGTGATCATGTCTCTGTCATGTCGATGCTGTTTCTCCCCATTACCACCATGTTTCTGTCAAAGAGTGATCATGTCTCTGTCATGTCAATGCTGTTTCTTCCCGTTACCTACATGTTCCCAATGAAGGATCATGTCTCTGTCATGTTGACGTTGTTTCTCCTCATTACCTCCATGTTCCCGTCGAAGAGTGATCATGTCTCTGTCATGTTGATGCTGTTTCTCCCCGTTACCTCCATGTTCCCGTCGAAGAGTGATCATGTCTCTGTCATGTTGACACTGTTTCTCCTCATTACCTCCATGTTCCCGTCGAAGAGTGATCATGTCTCTGTCATGTTGATGCTGTTTCTCCCCATTACCTCCATGTTCCCGTCGAAGAGTGATCATGTCTCTGTCATGTTGATGTTGTTTCTCCCCATTACCTCCATGTTCCCGTCGAAGAGTGATCATGTCTCTGTCATTACCTCCATGTTCAAGAGTGATCATGTCTCTGTCATGTTGATGTTGTTTCTCCCCATTATCTCCATGTTCCCGTCGAAGAGTGATCATGTCTCTGTCATGTTGATGATGTTTCTCCCCACTACCTCCATGTTCCCGTCAAAGAGTGATCATGTCTCTGTTATGTTGATGCTGTTTCTCCCCATTACCCCCATGTTCCTGTCGAAGAGTGATCGTGTCTCTGTCATGTTGATGCTGTTTCTCCCCATTACCTCCATGTTCCCATCAAAGAGTGATCATGTCTCTGTCATGTTGATGCTGTTTCTCCCCATTACCTCCATGTTCCCGTCGAAGAGTGATCATGTCTCTGTCATGTCGATGCTGTTTCTCCCCATTACCTCCATGTTTCTGTCAAAGAGTGATCATGTCTCTGTTATGTCGATGCTGTTTCTCCCCGTTACCTGCATGTTCCCATTGAAGGATCATGTCTCTGTCATGTTGACACTGTTTCTCCTCATTACCTCCATGTTCCCGTCGAAGAGTGATCATGTCTCTGTCATGCTGATGCTGTTTCTCCCCGTTACCTCCATGTTCCCGTCGAAGAGTGATCATGTCCCTGTCATGTTGATGCTGTTTCTCCCCATTACCTCCATGTTCCTGTCGAAGAGTGATCATGTCTCTGTCATGTTGATGCTGTTTCTCCCCATTACCTCCATGTTCCCGTCGAAGAGTGATCATGTCTCTGTCATGTTGATGCTGTTTCTCCCCATTACCTCCATGTTCCTGTCGAAGAGTGATCATGTCTCTGTCATGTTGATGCTGTTTCTCCTCATCACCTCCATGTTCCCGTCGAAGAGTGATCATGTCTCTGTCATGCTGATGCTGTTTCTCCCCGTTACCTCCATGTTCCCGTCGAAGAGTGATCATGTCTCTGTCATGTTGATGCTGTTTCTCCCCATTACCTCCATGTTCCTGTCGAAGAGTGATCATGTCTCTGTCATGTTGATGCTGTTTCTCCCCATTACCTCCATGTTCCCGTCGAAGAGTGATCATGTCTCTGTCATGTTGATGCTGTTTCTCCCCATTACCTCCATGTTCCTGTCGAAGAGTGATCATGTCTCTGTCATGTTGATGCTGTTTCTCCTCATCACCTCCATGTTCCCGTCGAAGAGTGATCATGTCTCTGTCATGTTGATGCTGTTTCTCCCCGTTACCTCCATGTTCCCATCGAAGAGTGATCATGCCTCTGTCATGTTGATGCTGTTTCCCCCCATTACCTCCATGTTCCCGTCGAAGAGTGATCATGTCTCTGTCATGTCGATGCTGTTTCTCCCCATTACCTCCATGTTCCCGTCGAAGAGTGATCATGTCTCTGCCATGTCAATGCTGTTTCTTCCCATTACCTCCATGTTCCCGTCGAAGAGTGATCGTGTCTCTGTCATGTCGATGCTGTTTCTCCCCACTACCTCCATGTTCCCGTCGAAGAGTGATCATGTCTCTGTCATGTTGATGCTGTTTCTCCCCATTACCTCCATGTTCCCGTCGAAGAGTGATCATGTCTCTGTCATGTTGATGTTGTTTCTCCCCGTTACCTCCATGTTCCCGTCGAAGAGTGATCATTTCTCTGTCATGTCAATGCTGTTTCTCCCCGTTACCTCCATGTTCCCGTCGAAGAGTGCTCATGTCTCTTTCATGTAGATGCTGTTTCTCCCCATTACCTCCATGTTCCCATTGAAGGATCATATCTCTGTCATGTTGATGCTGTTTCTTATTTTCTTCAGCCACCAAATGGTGGTCTCTCAATTTCTTTGACATCCCAGATACCACAATCTCTCTGTCGATTCTAGTTCCATGTGTTTTGCCTCCAGTTCAAGCCTCTTTAACTCCAAACTCTGAGGAAAAGATGAACTGTTGTGTTTCTGAGGGCGGCACATCCCCATCACCAGACTGGTTGTCTTCCTGGTTACTGGTCTGTACTGCAGCTGTGATTAAGGCTGTAATCATTTCCTGTTTCCTGTTTAGTCAGGCTGATATGCACCAGTCCTTTGGATTTACACTCCTTAGCCAACTGGTTCACTGTCACCTTGCCATGATCCTCTGCTGACATCTTTGCTTGCATTTCCTGACTAAACGAAACTAACAAAAATAATTAAAACTGCTGTGAAAAATGAAACTCGGTATGTTTACCTGATGGCTGCTGAGAGTACGCACACCTTTAGTGACAACTGCTTCCAAGCTACAGAAGTTCAATTAATATCCACACCGCTGCTTACCAATATGTGACATCCCTCCTCTGGACCAGTGATCAAGGAGCCTCAATCCTCACCATTGACACTGGTGAGAATGTTCACTCGGAGAGAAAAATAAGAACACTCAGTATTTTCAGATACACCTCTCTGCACCAAGCATAATTTCCCTTAAGAGCACATAGGAAATGCACACTCCAGTCCTGGGGATGGACTTCCTCTCCAGGCCCCAAATAAGACTCCACACTAACCACCAGAACTGAGTCCTCAGCTGGGTGTTTCAAGCCAAGTCCTCCACCACCCTCTGTGTGAAAGTAGTGCTCTGTGTCCATGTTCCAAGTAGCACACACACTCTCTCTTTGAGATTTGATTTTCAGATACACACACACACACACACACACACACACACACACACACACACACACACACCTGGAAAAGGCTGGCACAGATTTACCTACTATGCCAACTCCACCCAGACTATAATGTAGATACAGCTACCAGAACACCCCAAAGCCAGCTACTCTAAGGTTCTTACCAGGTTACCCAATTATATTTAGTAAAATTAATACTTATACAAATGGTAGCTTTTCCAAGCAGCAAGACTTTTAGAAACGTGAATCCACAGTGCCATTAAACAAAAGAAAGTGCTCTCAAAGGTTAAAATATTTTCTAAAAGACCAGCCACAATGAAAGGTTTAGATATATTTAATAAAAAATAAATATGACAATACTGACTATTCACAATAAACATCAGAGTTTCAATCACAGGACAACAACACAGATGGAAAGACTCAGATAGATACAGAAAAACAATATTTAACTAATCTCACTATATTTTTCTAACTGATGAATTACTGTTCCTTACTTACTGGCTAGAGTAAGGCAAGATGACGTGGATGAGTGTCTTTGTTGTCCAGTTCCAAAAACAGAGTGCTGAGTGGAATTATCACATCTCTCACTAGTATCTAAATACAATTTCAGTGCTGGCTACAGGATGAGATCACATCTGGTCACCTGACTTTGTGGTTCCCACACTACCTCCTCACTAGAAATTGAGCCAGGATCTGGCACAGATGCTTCACGATACACACACAGAACTTTGCTAAGGCTTAATACAGCATCTGGAAGTTATAAAACAATTCCAACACTTCTACCCTTCTTGCAGAAAGGCTTTCATAGACATTGCATCTCTGGCTGCATTCAGGTCTGTGATATAGAATCTTTATGGCTTAAACTAAGTCATTTAATTTTAGGCTATTTTCTTAATGTTAGCTGAGCTGAGCTTAACCACTTCCCTTCTAGCATTTTCTGTTAAAATATACATTTCAGCAGTTACAACAATACAGCCTGACATACATGTATATTTCTTTTCTGTCCAGCAGGACTCACTGTTGATACATTTTTAACACAAGCAGCTTTACAAATACATTTTAACACAAGCATCTGTACAAATCAGTATGATAATCAAATGACACATAATTCTTTACGAAACTCCAGCTAGATATGCTGGCCTATGTTACACATGCACTGCCCTACTCTCTCTGGCACAGCTGGCACTATCTCACATTATCACAGCCTGGGTCAGAAGGAACTCACTACAATGATCTTGGGGGATTCCTTCTGAATCTTCAGAATTAACTTGAATATCAATGAAAATGGTAGAAAAGCATACAGGAATATTAATGTCCAAGGAAAGGAAAAGACACCTGCCTTTGGGCCTTCTTGCATGAAGTCTTAGAGCAGAATTTTGTCAGCTGATTGTTCACTGGAAAGCAAAAAAGCCTACTTGAGGAACTCCCCACAGATACAGCAGATCTTGGAAGACCCCTGATCTAGTTTCCATTCGTGAAGGTCTGCCTTTGTCCTGCCCAGCTTGTTTGCCACATAATTTTGCTCTGACAGAATGTAGGACGTAGGGTGAGATTCTACTGTAAAGCTGTATCCCATGATAACATGTCTAGTCTGCAAAGGAAGTAAGACCTGGTTCTCCCTTGCATTTTTTATTTACCACATCACTGTGGTATTGTCCATAATAACTTAAATTGGTCTTGGGGACCAAAGGTAATTTAGAGAGTTGAGTGCCTTGATAAGGGCAAACTTCTCTTTTACATTTATGTGCTTGTGTCTGTCTTTGTTGTCCCAGATACCTTGCACTTTACCCCCCCCCCCCTAGCAAACTGCAAGGTACCTGTGGTAACAGACTATTTTGGAGCAGGAGGGGAGAGGAGGAGACCTGGATTCAGGGTACATGATGTCTCCACCAAGCAGTGTTGTGCTAGTTACTTATAAAAGTAATAAGTTACTATTACTAGTTACTTTTAAGTGAAAGTAATATGTTACTGTTACTTATTACTTTTCTATATCCGCAGTGGTGCAGTGATAGCATTGTTGCCTCACAGCAAGAGGTTCTCCCATTCGATTCTCGGCTGGAATGCAGGGAGTGCCTTCTGTGTGGAGTCTGCATGTCCTCCCCGCGGTTGGGTGGGCATTCAAAAGCCATGCGTATATGGGCGTGCCTTTGTTGAAGGTTGAACATCGAGCTGGCACCTTGGTGTTCATGAAAATCTACAGCCAATCATTAGCAGACCGGAGTTCCGCTGTGGCGACCCCTAACTGGGAAAAGCCGAAAGACAACAACAACTTATTACTTTTCTAAAAAAGTAATGTACTACTATTACTAGTTATTAACTAAAGTAACTTGCTACTGTTGAGTTACTTTTACATAAGTATATTTTATCAATTCTCGTATTCAGATTTACTCACATAGTACTTGTGTGTGAGGAACACATACTTACTGCCTATGAATACGAGTGTATTCAAGTTGTATACACAGTGTTACAATAATGATGAATAGCATTTTACAGTTTACAAAGTCCCACAGGCTAGTCTTTATAGACAGAGTCACAATGTAATACTTAAAGGCACCCCATAGTGCCTTTTTTAGGCAAGGCTCAAATGACAAACCCACCTCCATAGACAACCCAAAGATAAAAAAACTAAAGGTAATGCTATTCAATGCCAGAAGTCTAAGCCTCAAGATGCACGCACTCAAGACTCTCCTCAGTATGGAGAAAATTGATGTCTGTGCAGTAACAGAAACCTGGTTCAAGGCTCCTGAGAGCACCCCAGCACTACCAGGTTATAACTCATACCATGCGTTTCGGCTCCAAAACTCGGACCGAAGCACAAAAGGAGGGGGAGTATCTATATTCATCAATGATACCTACACCTCCAGGTTAGTGGCACTGCACGAAGCATCAGAAACCATCCATGTGCAACTAACAGCGGGCAAAACTGCCTTTCAGTTTGTAGCCTGCTACAGAACACCCTCCCTATTGCAGGAACCTCACTTGGCATTCCTGAGAACACAAGAGAATATGAAGGTCTCTCCAAACGCTATGTTATTGGGTGACTTCAACTACCCAAACATTGACTGGAAAAACTACTCAAGCCCAAACACCCTTGCCCAATGGTTCCTTGAATTTATAAACTCTAACGCAATGGAACAACTGGTCACCACTCCCACAAGAGGGAACAACATATTGGACCTGGTCTTCACCAACATTGGAACTCTATGTTCCACACCAGAGGTAAACCCCTCATTGGTAAGATCAGACCATAAACAAATTTCCCTGGACATCCATATCCCGTCCCCACCCAGAGCCAAGGACATCGCTGTAAAGAATTTCTCAAAAGCCAGCTTTGCACTTCTCAAGACTGAGGTGGAATCCTTCAAAGCCCCTGGGCCAGAGGATAATACAGCCCAATCCGCAGAATCCTTTACAAATGCATTCTATGAGCACCTGCAGGAATGCATGGATCGTGCTATCCCAAATAAAACCAAGACTCACTCCTCCAAAAACAGGAGACCCCAGACCCCGGCCATAAATAAGCTATACAACAGACAGAGGAAGCTACTACATGACAGAGCAAAATCCCAAAAAGGGAAGGCATCTCTGATCAGTATTAGCAAGAAACTTCGATCCCTCATAAATTCATCAAAGGTCAGTTTCGAAAGAAAAATTGCCCTAGACATTAAAGATAATCACAAGGCCTTCTTTAGTTATGTCAGGAACATGGGCAGAAACTCCCAGATATGCTCTGAATTGTTGCATAATGGTACAAAATATACCAAACCTACAGACATAGCCAACATCCTGGCAGACAGATTCAGCACAAACTTCTCCCCCCCCTCCCCCCCAAAGGAGCAAATGCCTATCCCAACTGAATGTAACCTCCCTGACATCACAGATACACAGGTGAAAGCTGCCCTGTCCAAAGCAAAAAAACACAGCATCTATGGGACCGGACGGTGTCCCAGGCTGTGTCTTACATGAGCTCCAAGAAGAACTGAACCCTCACATTAAGTCACTGTTCAAACTTAGCCTTACTACAGGATATGTACCCAAAGAATGGCGTACAGCTACAGTGGTCCCACTCCACAAAGGTGGTGCCACAACGGACCCCGGAAACTATCACCCCATAAGCCTGACTAGTCTGGTCTGTAAAGCTCTGGAGCGTATTATCATGGAACTCATAAACAAAGACATTGGGAGACTCCAGACACTGGACCCTACCCAATTCGGCTTTGTTAATGGCAGATCTTGCCTCTTAAACCTAGTTGATTTCTTTGAAACAGTTACCAAAGCCATAGATGAGGGCAAGGTAGTCCACACAGCCTACCTGGACCTCACAAAAGCCTTCGACACAATACCCCACTCAGGCATCATAAATAAGCTTACCAGTTTAAATATCAACCCCTATATCACAAAATGGGTTGCAAACTGTCTCAGAGATAGAACCCACATGGTCAGAATCGCAGGTGCCATGTCCGAATCCAAACCAGTTACAAGTGGCGTCCCACAGGGCTCAGTTCTGGGACCTCTCTTGTTCGGTATATACTTCTCTGAGGTTCAGGCTAACACTGGGAGATTATGGCTGACAAAGTTCGCAGATGACTGCAAACTGGGGGCCATAATCGAATCTCCAGCTGACACAAGCATCCTCCAAAAGGGTCTCACAAAGACGGATGCGTGGTGCCAGAGCCATGGCCTCAAGCTAAATGCTAAAAAGTGCATAGTCATCCCCTTTGGGAAAAACAAGGTGCCCACAAATTACCACATAGGTGGTAATCCATTAAGTACGGAAGAAGTAATTAGAGATTTGGGGACCAACGTAGATAGTAATCTCTCCTTTGATAATCACGTTGCCAAAGTGGTTAGAAAGACCTTCTATATAGCCCACCTTATCATGAAAGGGTTTGCATCTAGATCAAGAGAGGTCATTGTGCCCCTCTACTCATCACTCATCAGGCCCATAACTGAATACAATGCCCCTTTTGGGATGTACCTTACCCAACACCTGCAGCAACTGGAGAGACCCCAAAAGTACCTCACCAAGAGGATCATGGGCTACAAACAGATGTCCTATGCAGCTCAACTAAAGAAACTCCAGCTCTGCTCAGTTGCTTACCGCCTACTCAGAGGCGATCTATGCCTGACGTACAAAGCCATGTCAAACCCAGAATTAATGGACATGCTCCACCTCAAAAAATCCAAGTCCCTTAGAGCTACACACTCCAGGGACCTAAACCTCAGCACAAAAATAAATAGGACATGCTGGAGGGACAGACTCATTTCCCAGAGGCTCCCCTCACTCTGGAATAGAATCCCAATTCATGTTAGACATAGCCCCTCGCTGACCCTCTTCAAGCAAAATTTGGACGCGTAGATGGGAAATCGCAAATTCACCCCTGGGATCTCTCCTGTGTCCCTGCTAGACAGAGGCACAGTAAACTAATCTTAAAAGGGTACTTCTGTGACCTACTTTACAGAGGCACAGTAGGCTAATCTAATAGGGAGGCGGAAGCCAAATACACTCTGGCTAGGCTTATAAATGCCCTAGGGCAGATAGCCTAGTATCTACCTATGAACCTATGAACCTATAAACCAAAGTACACCCAGCCAGCAACACAAGACCCATAACAAGTTAAAACCCATCAAATTTTCGACAATGTACATTAGACTAATCTGCTAAAACTAATGCTGAGGATGCAAAAATGCTTACAGAAAATGTCATATAAGTCTAACAAGACCGCTAACACAACAATGTCAACCAAAATATCACTTTATATAACTATTCACAATGACTACACAATGACTACATATTTCTGTTGGCTCAAAGAAGGAGCAACTTTTTAAAGTGTTTGTCAGTGAGTCAATTTCTTCTTGCAGTCACTTGTCCACTAAGACTGAACAGGCATTCAACAGGTGCACTAGCTGGCAGAGCTGTATTAGTGTTCAGAAATATCTTCTTGACTATAGGGTAACTGTTGAGAAAAGATATTTCTCTGGAAGGGTCAGCCAGATACATGTCCATCTGAAAAGATATGCTGACATTGGCTGGTGTCGACTGAAGCTGAAGAAACTGTCTTCGGCAGTTAATACAGAAGCTTCAGATGACCCATGTGCAGGTTCATCCAGTTTCTGCATGGCATAAATGTGCAGAGCCTTGCCTCTGAGTTTCTGCTCTTCAGTGTCCATCCATTGCAAACGGAACCGTGGATGCACTATGCTATCCAGAATGAGGTCTTCACGCTCCAGAAGATGATTAAACTGAGCCTCAATGCCTTTAAGGAGAGCATCAACTAGCAGCACAACAAGGTTCACTGACTGCCTGAATTCAGACAACTTGTTTTTCAGGCACGTAATGCTGGGGGATCAGGATTCCCATTAAACTTCTCAGCTCTGACTGCAGGATGTTCAGAGCCATAGCCAGGGGCTGCATTGCTTGCACAAACTCAGCAACAAAGGTAATTTCTGCAGGCCTGAAAATCAGAATTCCAATCTGTTCACATATCTCATTCAGCAAGCCTTCTCCCTGAGTTGCGATGAGGTGAATTTTTTGCATCACGTAGAAAGTAGAATTCCATCGTGTTGCATTGGGAATAATCAATGCCAGATCACACTTATTTTGAGCCACCTCACCAGCTTTGGTGCTGCAACTAGCCTTGTTCCAAGCAGCATAGCATTTGGCCATGGTGCTTTGCATGATCTTTTTATACTGTGCATCATTACAAGCAGATTCAGCATCTTGCACAGCAACTAGATTCAATGTTCATCTCAGATGAGGAGGCAGTGAATAAGTGTTCTTGCTGTGCCCTGACTGACTCAGCATGGCTGTCACATTGTTGTAAATCACTTCACCATCATCATCCTCATCTTGGGACAGAATGCTTGTAGTCTCAGATCTCTCACATTCTGAGAAGACAGTGAAAGCCTTTACAAAATTGCTGCCATTGTCAGTAATTGTTGCACACACCTTTTGACCTATCTTGTACTTGATGGGAATGCTCTCACGAGTTGATGCTATGAGATCATATGTATGCCTCCCCTGTAATCTGCAGCAATCTCAGACCCCACTCTGATAGGACTGCTGCATATCGGCAAGTCAAGCTCCACTTGAGTAACCTGCACACAAAACCTCAGCCTGGTTTGTGACATCAATAGGACTTGTTGACAGGACAGATTTGTGTCCCAGGGACGTCTCCTTTAGTGGAATAGACTCCTTTTCCATGTAAAGTAGAGTACCTCATTAAATCTTTTTAAGCGCAACCTGGATAACTGGATGGGGAACAGAAAATACACTCCTGGGATTCTATCTATGTCCCTGCTGGACAGTGGCATAGGGTGCTGACTTTAAGGGCCTCAGGGCCAATAGCCTAGTAACTTCCTATGATTCCTATGATCCTATGACAAAGCAGCTAACTTTCTTTAAGTGTGCTACAGTCGAGCCAGTGGGTGGTGACACCAAAGAAACTAAGATTCTGATGGGTCCAAGTGTCAGCCGTAGTGTGCTGCATGCTATCAACATTCATGCTGGCAGAAGTTGCAAGCATATTCGTATCATTCGTAAGCAAATGCGTGTACTTTGCTATAAGATCATATATCTGCCAAATCTCTGTGGTTTTGCTTAAAGTTAAATCTCTGACTCAAAGCAAAATCCTTCTCACTGCATCATTATTAATAGCACACACAAACTTGTCTTTTATCAACTCATCTCTCAGATTACCAAATCTGCACATTTTTGACTTGTTTCTCAAGTCAGTTATATATGCTGCAAAAGTTTCACCAGGCTTTTGATCTCTTGTGTAAAATAGTGCCTTTCCACTGCAATATTTGTTTGAGGGTTGCACATTTCTCTAAATTTACATTTTAAGCAGAGTCTTCCCGTGTTTCAGTCTGTACCACAGTATGGCAGTCTTCTCCCTTCTCTGCATAAACAAAAAGTGGATACACAAATGAATGTTCTCTCTCAATGACTTCTGAACAGCTAAATTGAGCAGAATAAATGCTTTTGTATGTGCATCTTTATCAGAAAAAGCAGCCTGTATGAAAATATCATATTCTTGCTCAAACACTCTCCAGTTTTCAGCAATATTATTATCAAACACAAGCAAATCAGGTCTGTGAAATCCCTCTGCCATGCCAAACAAGTCCCAAGCACACACCAGGTACTTGTAATTATATTCAGCTGTATAACAGACTCTTTGAAATAACTGTACTGTTTAAAAGATTGTACTGTAATACTGCACACACTGCCATCACTTTGCACACTTTAGATACTTTGAATAGCTTTAGTTAATGTGAAAAAGTAGTACATCATGGAAAAATACAGTTGTTTTTTTTTTTAACGTTTTATACGATTTGGATAGTGTTTCAACTGTTTTCGGAATTATTTCAAGTACTTTTTTCAATATGTCACAATTTTGAACATTTTGTTAATTCAGTATTGGTTTAAAATGCTTTGCTTTATATTCATTGAGGGAAAAATCATTTAAATAAATTTAAGAACCTGGAAATATTTTCTGACCTGTTTATGAGTCGTTTGCAAGTCGTTTGAGCCACTCTTGTATATTCCTCCATTTCTGACTGTGCGCCTCATGGTTTTAAGAAGTTTTGACTTCGGATCCCATTCTGACAACATGTCACTCATCTTGTGTATTCAAATAAGATTACAAGGCTTGGGTGTTCATTTAATATATTTATTACACACAAACACATCAGGATGGATGACTGGAACATAAAACTTAAATGAACTAGCTAACTGACTGCTACACACATATATGCTTTCACTCCAGCTGCTTACACAAAATGGCGCTCTGCTTGCACGTGCTCAGTACCTTTTATGCATGTGCCCATGCACTACAGTGGCTTTAAAAGTACAACACACACAGTATGATCTACACTCCCTGTGTTCAAGTGGGTTTCCTCAGGGTGTTCTGGTTTCCTTCCAGATTCCCAAGACATGTTCAGGTGGATTAGACATTCTAAATTGGCTTTAGGTGTAAGTGTGTGCATGCGTGTGCCTTCTGAAGAAGGTTGAGTGGTGGGCTGGCATCTCAACAATGTAAAATTCCACTGCCACTTATTCTGCAGACTGATGATCCACAGTGGTGATCTTTAATGGGCACAGCTGAAAGGAGAACAAGAAAACTAGTCTTTATAGCTAGAGAGTCACAGATAATAATTAAACCAAACCAGCCACCAGCACAAGACCTATAAAACCTATCACATTTTATCTATTTTCAGCAACTGAAAATTGAAATCTGAAAATAATTTAAATAGAACATAGCAAAGTATTGTCAAGACAAATATCGGTTGATCATAGATCCACTTGGAGAGTCCTGCTTGGTGCAGTGGGTTGGGGCATCAGGTACTCAACTGATGAGTGATGAGTTTGATTCTGACTGATGGTGGTATGAAGAACCAATGTCATTTATTATACTGCAAGGTAAGGATATTATCTCTAGCAGGCTAGAATTGACCCAATGTTAGGGGATATGTTAGTGGGTGAGAGACCCACAGTACCAGGGCAGGGCTGGAGTCTGGTCATCATTAGCTTTCACCTCCTCGCAGTCCTAAAAAAATGAAGTAGACTAATTCTAATAATCTATTATGAATGCTACGTGCTATGAGTTGTGCCAACATTATGTTGTAATTTTTTTATCCAAATTGCCAATTCGAAGTGTCTATTACTTCCCAACATCTGATTACTATCCATACTATATAGGGACCCTGTAAGTTTTACATCACTCTTTATGAGGCTATATCACTCACACTGAGAACTACTGCTTTAAGCAAAAGTAACTCAAAAGTAACTCACATTTAAGTTACTAGTTACTAAAAAAAGTAATATGTTACTATTACTAGTTACTATTTTGAAAAAGTAACTGGTTATATTACTGGTTACTAGAAGCTGTAATATATTACAGTAATATATTACTTATTGTAATATGTTACTCCCATCACTGCCACCAAGTGATTTCTCTTTTCACATATTCCAGAACTAGAATCTAAAAAGATAACGGGTCCAGAACTAGAATCTGAAAAGATAACGGGTCCAGAACTAGAATCTAAAAAGATAACAGGTCCAGAACTAGAATCTGAAAAGATAACAGGTCCAGAACTAGAATCTAAAAAGATAACGGGTTCAGAACTAGAATCTAAAAAGATAACGGGTTCAGAACTAGAATCTGAAAAGATAACGGGTGCCAGTGCTGGGAAGGAAACTCCGATAACATTATACCTTTCTCATGTGGAGTCTTTCCAGAAGTATCATAAGAATCATAGATACCATGAGATGCAGAATCCTGAGGTATTTCCTCCTTTGCCCATTAAGGGGACACCAACAGTCACAGAAGGCATTGCTAACTCCCATTCCATGCTGGCTGTCACCAGTGGGATCAGGGGAAAAACTCTGGAATAGATCTAAATGTAGATATATTTTTTTCATGTGGATTAAAAGCTCTTTGTACTAAGGTTCTCTTGGAATCTCAGCCTGCATATATGTATATATATATATATCTATATCACCAAAGAAAAGAGAGAGAGAGAGACAGAGATTCCTGCCACTTTGAAAAAGAGTCTACATAGATAAGCAAAACGTCTAAATATGGAGAAATATGGATACCATGTAGCCTGTGATGGGCTATAACTGGAGCTAGACACTTTGAGAATAATCTTGGGGCAGTGGATAGCCCAAAGGGTAAGGCAGAGAATTGATAATGTGACCCAGACACATAAAATCTTAAGAGACATCTTAAGCCTTAATGGATAGAAATGTGATGATAAGTATCTTAAATCTAAGATCACTAAAAATGTCAAATGGGGAAGAAGGGATAAGAGACTGTGTTGTGAAAGGATCTTGAACATGGGCATTATCACAAACTGGTTTAAGAAAAATGTCCATACCTGATCTCCAGGCATTTTCTTTCTTTGGCATCAGAAACATTCATGAATGAAAACTTCTTCCTCACTGGGAAAAAGGAACTATCTCTGTTACTCCCTCCTGATAAAGCATGTGGTGCAGGACAGGAGTGTCATTTGTCTGGTCAGGATAAAACAGACAGACATTCTTGGGCTCTGTCCAAGCAGCTTTATTACACACAAACACATCAGAAATGAGACTTTGTAACTTAAACTTAAATAAACTTATGGGTTCATAGGTTCATAAGTTGGTACTAGGCTATTGGCCCTAGGGCCTATACCAGCCTAGCCATAACAATTCCCTGGCTATTTCTTCCCACAGTATTTACTTCCCTGGACCCCTGTCTAGCAGGGCGACTGACGTGATCCCCGGGGTGAATTTCCTATCTCCCATCCAATCATCAAGGTTCCTTTTGAAGAGGGCCAAAGAGGTGCTCTGCTTGACATGTATGGGCAGTCTATTCCGGAGTCTGGGGAGTCTCTGGGTCAGGAACCTATCCCTCCAGCATGTTTTGTTCATTGTGATGACAAGGTTTAGATCCCTGGAGCATGTGTCTCTGAGAGATTGGGATTTCTTTAAGTGTAGCATATCCAACAGCTCTGGGTTTGACATGGCTTTGTATGTTAAGCAGAGATCTCCTCTGAGTAGACGATATGCGACAGTGTATAGGTGGAGTTTTTTTAGATGGTCAGTATAGGGCATCTGCTTTAGGCCTGTGATTCTTTTAGTGAGGTATTTCTGCGGCCTTTCCAGTTGTTGCAGATATCTTGAGAGGTACATACCAAATGGGACGTTGCATTCTATAATGGGTCTAATGAGGGATGAGTACAGTGGGACAATGGCCTCCTTTTTTCTGGATGAAAAGCCCTTAGTGATGAGGTGTGCCACATAGAAGGATTTCCTGACTGTTGTGGAAATGTGGTTATCGAAGGTGAGACCACTGTCCACCAGTGTCCCTAAGTCTCTTATCACACTTTCGGTGTTTAGTGTACTGCCACCTATGTGGTAATTCACAGGTTCATATTTTTCCCCAAAGGGGATAACTATACTTATAAACAGACTGACTACCGCACTCATACATGTTAACACTCTGGCTGTTTTCTCAAAATGGCACCACTGCCTGCACATGCTCAGTATTTATATTCATGTGCTACATCTGGAAATGCTTCTTAAAGGTACATACACATGCTCTGATCTATATCCTCGCTCTTTGAGAAATAGTCCATTTACGAAATGAGAGTATTCAATGACATGCAATTTACAGAAATGATCTTTTGACATGCAGTTATACAGAACTAATTATTTGACATGCAATCATGCAAAATTAGACATATATAAAACAAGTATGCCCAAGTTACTGTGTATTTTACACTAGGCCTAGAAATATGACCTGACCATGTAATATAAAAGTCAGAATTGGATCTAGCAACAGGGTCTGTCTTCGAAAATGTTCAACTTTGGGGACATCTGAGACATCATCAGGAATGTAAATGGATACTGTGCCATATTCTTCAGTACGAACATTTTCTAGGTTGCTCTAAGATTTAGAGCCTGTATCACAGGTACAATGCTGTGATATCATTTCTGATACAGGAAGAAAATGTCTGCAGTTTCCCCTGTACTCTATACCCCTAGATTCCACTAAGTAGGATCTCTGCTCTGTACATATACCTCTCACTTGACCAATTCAATCAAAGCCTTTCGGCATTTGCATCCTCACAGTCTCTCCTTCTTTTAACGAATGAAGAAATCTGCTCATTTTATCGTAGCTGGACTTCTGAGAAGAATGTTTCTTAAAAAGTTTGGCTTTGATTGCTCTGTTGTTTTTAGCATTAGGCACCAACAAACTAGAACTGATAGGCAAGGTTATTCTGGTTTGCCTAGATAGAAGTCTCTGAGCAGGCAAGCCTAGTAGGTTGTCATGGGATATATTTCTGAGATTAAGTAAATTCAAGATATTGGTATTGTCACGCTTTGACCTTTCCAGTAATTGCTTTGCACTCTCTACTGCACGTTCAGTAAGGCCATTTGACTGTGGATATTCAGGGCTGTTAGTAACATGGATAAAGCCCCACTCTTTAGCAAATCTCTGAGACAATTGACTGGTAAACTGATAACCATTGTCAGAAATAATGGTACTTACTATTATCTCAACCACATTCTCAGCGACTCACCGCTGATATGTTCTGCCAGCCCTTCAAGCTATCGTTGTGTTTGGGATACCAGCAGGGTTCTGAAAACATGTTTGTATGCTTCTTCTTCATCCTGTTTTTTTTTTTTTTTTTGGTTTTTGTTTGTAAGTGAAGTAGATCTGTCTCTGATTTTTGATTATCTACTCTGTTCCGCACCATTATTTATGTTTTTCTCCAGATTTCTTGAAGTCGTAGGTTTTGAGGTGTGTACCACTATTATGAAACATACTGTTGTTCAGCAAAAACAAGAAATATTTGAATTGTAGCTCGTTGAAGTTGTAGCTTCTGATGGCATTACTGTTAGGGGGTCTACCAGCATCTTTCTTTTTTTTTTTTTTTTTTTGTTAAGAAATACCTTTTTTTTTTTTTTTAGTCTTTCGGCTTTTCCTGGTTAGGGGTCACCACAGCGGAACTCCGGTCCACTAATGATTGGCAGTAGAGTCTTACGTGCTGGCTTGCCGGGCCTAACACACAACCTTCAATGAAGGAACGTAATTAAGTACAACAAGGGTAACAACAATTAAAATATTACAGAACACATGGAATAGTAACTAAACTGACAGCAAAGTTGAATATGAACAGGATTTTCACTAGGAAAAATAATGATCATACAGTAGGACTTGCACGGTCAGTAAGTAACAACACATTTTAAAACATGATTATATTATCAATATCCATATAATTTGTGTTACAAACATTACATCGTAAAAAAATAGTTGAATTTCCTTCCCAAACAAAATGATAGCTTGAAGGGCTACCAGAAGATATCAGCGGTGAGTCGAGTCACTGAGAATGTGATTGCGATAATACGCAAGTACCGAAATAACTTTGTGTGGACTACCAAGGTCTAAGAAATTACATTTTATCTTAGTAATAACAGCACTGGACATTAGGTTAGGTAGCAAATTAATCTCAAACCAGTTTGAATAAGAGTCTACCAACACTAAGTAATGTTGACTTTTTCACTCAAATATGTCAACTGCTCCAGGTGATTAAGGTAGTTCAGGAATTTGGCTTAGCTGAAGTGGCTGTTTTTGCAAATGCAGCTTATTTACTGTTGTACACTGAACATAAAGAAAGCACTTTATTAATGTCTTTTGCTAGAGAAAGCCAAAAATGCCAGTCATCTTGCCCTTCTTTTGGTAGAATTGGAACCTGGGTGGCCACGATGCAAAATCTGAATGTATTCATGACATAAGGAAGTAGGAACAGCAACTTTTGGACCTTTGAAAATGAGACCATCTTCCATCAGCATCTCATCTCTGTATGGAAAATAAGGTTGCACTTCTGGCTGTACATAGGATTGCTTTGACGGCCATCCTACATTAATGAAGTGGTTGAGCTTTTGCAAAATTGGATCAGTCTTTGTATGATTTCTCAGCTCATTAAGTCTCTTGGTAGAAAAATTACGCACTTCCATGACATCAAAGTCAACATGCCTTGCATCAAGCTGTTCCGTGCTATTTCTGGGTGATCTAGATAAGGTATCAGCCAGATAAAGAGGTTTACCCCTTGTGTAGACCATTTTGAAATTGTACTTTTGTAATTTGAGCATCATTCTTTGTAGTATTGCTGGAGTGGAATGCATAGGCATCTTTAAAATAGTAACTAGAGGTTGGTGGTCAGTTTCTATCTGGACTGCTCGGCCATAAATATAATCATGGAACTTCAAACATGCGAACACAATTGCTAAAAGTTCCTTCTCGATTTGAGCATACTGCATCTCAGTTTGGGTAAGAGGTCTAGATGCATAGGCAACAGATCTGCCCTCCTGACGAATAACTGCACCAAGACTAAACTTTGAAACATCACAGGAAAGAACTATTGGTTTGTGGACATCATAGTATCTTAATATAGGTGGGTTAGCAATTTGCTGTTTGAGGTCATCAGATGCTCTCTGGTGTTGTTCTAACCATGACCATGCAACATTTTTGCATGTCAGCTCTCTTAAAGGTGCTAATAACTCACTAAAGTCAGGGTAAAATTTGCCCAAATAGTTAACCATACCAAGAAAATGCTGTAGGGCTTGGATATTGTCTGGAGCTGGTATCTCTCGAATGGCTGCTTGTTTAGAAGGATTTGGTTGTAAGTCTGCACTGGTAAATAAATGACCTACATAAGTAACTTCTGGTAGTCTGAATTTGCATTTCAGAGCACTGAGCTATAAATTCACTTCATGCACTCTGTCCAGAACTTTCCTGAGGTTTCTGTTGTGCTCAGCTTCACCATTGCCTCCAACCGGTAAATCATCAACTATTTCCTGTGCATTTTCCTACTAACCTGGTGCACTTGGGCATTCTGCGACAGTGTGGCAACTGTCTAATGTACACAGACAACCCTCTCCTCTTACCTCCCAACACTCATACCTGTGAGAGATGCACTTATATCACCAAAATGGAAGCAGTGCATGCTCCAACCAAGACTGGACTAGCTGGTCAAGAGGAGAAGGTCAACACCTGCAATTCACTACATAGAACACACAGCCCTCCAAAACACCAACAGTCACAACTCACACATAGAAATACAAACCATCCACCCATCTTCATGGAGGCTCTCAATAAAAATGTACCCAAACAACAGAGACCCGCGAGATAGAAATGCACTTGACCACCTCAACACAACACCAACCTCAGAAAACATAGCTCACCACCACAGTGTGTCCCTCAACCCAAGTCCTTAAGGCAAAACACTTTGCCCAATGTACTAATCATAGGACACTCAATTGTGAGGCACACTGATGTTCCACTCTCTAGGCAGAACAAGGAGAAGGTGACAGTCAGTTGTCTATCAGGTGCCAGGATCTACCACATAACACATGCACTCAGGTAACTCCACAACAAGTACAAATATGACTCAATCATTGTCCATGTGGGTGTGAATGACCTGAAACGTACCTCCCTGGACTACATGAAAAGAGATGCGATGGAACTCTCGGATTATGTGGCTCAGGCAGTTATGACCCTAGCCCTGAACAGTATTCTACTGTCACCCAGAATGATACCACAGTATGAGCAGAAAATGATGGACTTCAACAATTGGCTAAGTTTCTGGTGTCATTCTAAGGGGATCCAGTGTCTGTCTGCCTGGGAAGACATGATTGACAGACCTTGATGCTTTGTCAGAGATGGCTTTCATCTGTCACCCCTGGGATTCTGGGTACTGGCTAAGGCTCTTGCCATCCCTATAGTGCCTTTTTAGGCAGTGTTCCAAAGACCAAAAATTCCACCGTAACAGCTACAAATAAATGCAGTCTGAGGGTCATGCTGCTTAATGCTAGAAGTCTAAATCTCAAGATGCAATCGCTCGAAGCTCTCCTCAAAATGGAGAATGTCGACATCTGTGCTGTAATGGAGACTTGGTTTAAAGAGGCAGAAAGCACCCCCGGACTCCCAGGCTACAACCCATTCCATACCTTTCAGCCCCAGAATTCATCCTGAAGCTCCAAAGGTGGTGATGTCTCCATATTCTTAAAGGATATGCACATCTCTAGACTGGTAGCCCAGCATAATGCATCCGAGATACTTCAGGTGCAACTAACACTGGGTAAGACGGCGATACAAGTCATAGCCTGCTACAGAACCACAAACATATCCCTAGACTCTCACTCCAAGTTCCTAAGCACCCTGGAATCTATCAAGGCCCAACCCAATACTCTCATACTGGGTGACTTCAACTACCCTTCCATCAACTGGAAAAACTATTCACGTACCAAATTACAGGCTCAATGCTTTCTGGAATGTATCAATTCCAGTGCCCTGGACTAGCTCGTTCTGACCCCTACCAGACAAAGCAACATCCTCAACCTGGTTATCACCAACATGGGAGACCATTGCTCCACACCTATAGTTAGTTCCTCCCTGGTTAAATCTGACCACAAACTGATCACCATGGAAATCTCCATCTCACCTACACCCCCCCCCACTAAGGTAACCGCCCTGAAAAACTTCTCTAATGCTGACTTTGGGCTCCTAAAAGCAGAGGTGACTAACTTCTCGGCACCCATACCAATGGAAAATAGCTGTATGACTGCCAAATCATATACCAATGCACTCTACGAGCATGTACACAAATGCATGGACCTTGCCATAACAAATAGAACTAAGATGCTCTCCTCAAAAAAAAATAAGCCAATCTGGTCGTCCCCAGCCATCAATAAACTCTACAACAGAAGGAAGAAACTGTTGCAGAAAAAAATGAAGTCACAAGACTGAAAAACCTCCCTTAAAAGTTTCAACAAAAAGCTGAGATCCCTTATCAAATCCTCTAAAGCCAGCTATGAAGGCAGAATTGCGGCTGACACCAAAAACAACCACAAAGCCTCCTATAGCTATATCGAAAACCTCAAAGACAATATCCAGATTTGCTCTGAGTTATTGCACAATGGCACCTCTTATACTGAGCCAACAGATATAGCCAACATACTGGCTTACAGATTCAGTGCCAACTTTACCCCCCCCCCCCAGGGGCCTATCACAGTATTAGATGAAAGCCTGATACCCACCATTTCTGCAGCACAGGTAAAAGCTGCATTGTCCAAAGCCAAGAATACAGTGCCCATGGGACCTGATAATATCCCTGGCTGCATCCTACATGAGGTACAAAATGAACTGGTACCACATCTGTGTGCCCTGTTCAATCACAGCCGTACCTCAGGCTATGTCCCTAATGAATGGCGCACAGCTACAGTCATCCCTCTCCATAAAGGGGGAGCAACTACAGACCCTGGGAACTGTCACTCCATTAGCTTGACAAGCCTGGTATGCAAAGCTATGGAGCGAAACATCATGGACCTGCTTAACAAAGTCGTCTATATTACAAAAGCGAAAATCCCTAAGCGGGAATACCTAAACATCAACCTCCTTACCGCGAACCATGAAAATCCTGAATGCACTAAATCTCGAAAAAAAATATTGACCTGTAATAGTCGGCCAACCCCACCACCCGCTACATACTACCTACCTAACTATGCACTATCCTTAACCCCTCCCTAACCCTAAGGTCCGTAACTACCGCACACTTCCCCTACACACATACACCCAAACAAAATAAATAAAACACATACATACACTTAAAAAAACCTACCTCCAACACTGTACTAAACCCCACATACACAACTAACTATGCACTATCCTTAACCCTTCCCTAACCCTAAGGTCCGTAACTACCGCAGACTTCCACTACACACATACACCCAAACAAAATAAATAAAACACATACATACATTTAAAAAACACCTATTTCTAACACTACACTAACTCTTACATACATTACCTATCTATACACTTACCTTAACCCAAATCCTAACACTAAATTCCTATCTATCGCACACTTACCTTACAGAGCTATATCACAGATGGGCCAACCAAAACAAATCGACATTTCGAACTTCGCGGTTTTGAACTTTTGTAGTTTACATACTTCATGCAATACGGGTCGACGTCTTCGTATTCGCCTAAAGGAATCTTTGCTCTCGTAATAGGAACCCTTAACAAAGTTATAGGCAATCTCCAAACTCTTGACCCACACAGTTTGGCTTTGTCAAGGGGAGAACTTGCCTGCTGAACCTGGCTGACTTCTTTCAGGCAGTCACCAAGGCTGTGGATGAGCTTAAGGCAGTGCATACGGCCTACCTTGACCTGGCCAAGGCCTTTGATACCATTTCCCACTCAGGTATCATTGATAAACTCACCAAACGAGGCATCAATCCTTACATCACTAGGTGGGTTGCAAACTGGCTCACAAACAGGACCTACAGAGTGAAAGTTGTGAATTCCAAGTCAGACTGCCAATCAGTCACAAGTGGAGTCCCACAGGGCTCGGTCCTGTGCCCTATCCTGTTTGGCATCTATTTCTCAGAAGTCCAGGCCAACATAGAAGGGCTCTGGCTGACCAAGTTTGCTGATGACTGCAAGCTAGGAGTCATTATCAACTCCCCAAATGATGTAGACATCCTACAAAAGGGCCTCTCTGAGACCAATGACTGGTGTCAGAACCTTGGCCTGAAGCTTAATGCCAAAAAATGCATTATCATCCTCTTTGGAAAAAACTCAGTTTTTTTGCATCCAGGAAGAAAGAGGTCATCATCTCTCTCTACTCATTCCTCATTAGACCAATTATTGAATATAATTCCCCATTTGGCATGTACCTGACCAGACACCTACAAAAGCTAGAGAGGCCACAAAAATACCTCACAAAAAGAATCATATGCCTTAAACACGTGTCCTACATGGGCAGACTCAAGAAAATTCAGCTGTTCTCAGTCTCTTATCGTCTACTTAAAAGTGATCTCTGCTTGACTTACAAAGCCATGTCCAACCCAGCCCTACTTGAAATGCTACACCTACCCCCCCGTGCCACCCACTCCAGAGATCACAACCTCATTACCGCAATTAACAGAACACAGAACATGCTGTCGGGACAGGTTCATCTTCCAAAGACTGCCCATACTCTGGAATAATCTTCCCATTCATGTCAAGCAGAGCACCTCACTGGCCCTCTTCAAGATAAATCTTGATGAGTGGATGAGTAACAGAAAGTTCACTCCAGGGATCATTCCAGTTGCAGTACTGGATATGGGCACTGTGAAATAACATTGGGTGGCATGGTGCCTGGGCAATTTTTTGGGGGCAAAAAAATGCAAAACCTTTGGTTATAGGCTTGTAAAGGCTCCAGGACCATTAGCCTAGTACACACTATGAACCTATTATTGCACATGGGTAGCCTGAAAAAAATTGCTCCATTGCATGCTGAAAGACTTCACTGGCAGAATTTATTCCAAAAGGCATTCTGAGGAATCTGTATCTACCAAATGGGGTACTGAATGTAGTCAGTACTGAAGATTTTCAATCAAGCTACTTGCCAAAATGAACTCTTAGCCTCTAAGACAGAAAAAAACAGTGGCATTTGACATAAGGGCAGCAACCTCCTCGACTGTATGCATAGGATGACAAGGTTTCTTTAATGTCTTGTTCAAGTCTCTTGGGTCAATGCATATTCTGATTTCATCTGAATTTTTCTTACGCGCAGCTACCATGGAAGATACCCAGTCAGTTGGTTCTGTGACTGGACAAATCACACCTTGCTGTACCATTTTGCCTAACTGGACCTTGACTTTGTCCTGCAAAGCTATTGGAACTCTCTTTGCTGGTCTGACCACTGGACTGACCTCTGGGTCTAACTTCATGAAGTACACAACTGGAAGTTTGCCTAACTTGTTGAACACATCAGCATACTCTGAGAAAACAGTATCTCTGAAACTGGATCTAGGACATGTGCTTACATGATGTAGTTCTTTGGTAAAAGAAAGCAGTTCATTCTTAAACTGTCTCTGAGACCTAATAATGACTGTACAAGTATTTGGACTACATAAAATTGCAAGCTGTAACTGTTCCCAGCTGAATAGCATAAAAGCATTACTGAGCCTTCAGTTCGAATCTCTTCATTTCCGTAAGCAGCAGGCTTTGCACAATTGCCCAAATTAAGTTGCTCAGCAGCTCTCACTTTAGCAAATGTTTCTGCTGACATTACATTACACTTTGAACCATTATCTGCTTTGAGCTCTGTTGGTTTACCTTTGATCAGAACAGTACAAAATACTTCATTTTTTTGCCAATAAATCTACTGCATTAACATTTTCACTGACCACCGATACACCATCTACATAAAAGGAGGGTTGTAGCTCTCTATATGATCAACTTGTTTTTTTGAGTGACCTTTCTTAATAACTGGATGAGGCTTGCTTGAGTTACAAAACTTTTAAAATGATTCCATTTTTTACACTTGTGGCATTGCTGACCAAATGCAAAGCACTTCTTTCTTTTAGATTCATGGTTGGTTCCACAATTATGACAGCTAACAATAAGACTTGACTTGGATTTCGTTGACTCACTCTTATACTGTACTGAGCATGCCCTTTTTACTGAGCAGTCCTGGAACTTGCTAGAATGTTCCA
Organism: Protopterus annectens; assembly: GCF_019279795.1. Lineage (NCBI taxonomy): Eukaryota > Metazoa > Chordata > Ceratodontiformes > Protopteridae > Protopterus > Protopterus annectens. The sequence continues at coordinate 1,688,542,059 of NC_056729.1, forward strand.
TGTTCTCCCTGCCACACCTACAGGGGTTGCAGCTGCCATCTGCTTAGGCCTGTTTCTGCTTGCCATGTGTTGCATGCTGTCTACGTTTGCTGTAGAGGCTGTTGAAACCATGCTCTTGTCACCTGTAAGCATTCTTGTGTGCCTTTCTGTGAGCTCATGGATTTGTCAAATCTCTGTGGCTTTACTTAACATTAAATCAGTGTCACAAAGCAAAATCTTTCTCACTGCAGCACTATTAACATCACACACAAGCCTGTCCTTAATTAACTCATCTTTCAGGTCACCAAATCTGCACGTTTTGGCTTTGTTTCTCAAGTCAGTGATATACGCTGCAAAGTTTTACCTGGCTTTTGGTCTCTTGTATAAAATAAGAAAATAAGAGGTGGGAGGATGGCATAATGGTTAAGGTGTTTACCTTCCAGACACAAGGTGCAGCATTTGATTCTCACATGGGGTAATTGGCTAGGCTTAAAAAATGGCCCACGAGGGCAGTTAGCCTAGTACTAACCTATGAACCTATAAGTGCCTCTCTAATCTAACATTTATCTTGGGTTGCCAGTACCACAGTATGATGGTTTTCCCCCTCTCCTGCATATATTTCTGGTGCATACACAAATGAACGCTCTCTTTCAGTGGCTTCTGACCAGGCTAAGTTAAGCAGATTGAATGCCCTCATATGTTCATCTTTGTCAGGAAAAAGCTGCTTGTATGAAAATATCATATTCCTGCTTGAATACTCTCCAATTTTCTACTATATTATGATCAAACAGAAGTGGTCTTGGTCTGAGAAATGCCACTGCCATATCAGCACACAGTAGTGAAGGTGCTTGAAATCATGTATGAACATACACACATAAATATATATATCCCAGAATTGTATGCCAGTACTTGTAATTATGCCCAGTAGCACAACAAACTCTTTGAAATAACTGCACTTTGCCAAATAAGTCTCCGTAGCATAAGAGCACCCTGAAATCACTGTACTTTGTGAAACCAGTCCTTATCAGTGTAAGAAATACTTTGAAATGACTGTACTTTGTGAATAAACTGTACAGAGCAGAGAAAGCTCAGAGCAAGAAACACTTTGAGATGAATGCGCTTTGCAAATAAACTGTACACAGCACAAGAACCTTTCAAAATGGCTGTACTTTGCGATATAACTCTGCAGTGTAAGAGGCACTCTGAAATGGTGGCTCTTTGTGAATAAATGCACACAGCACAAGAAACTTTTCAAAATGGCTGTTCTTTGACTGCACTCTGCAATATAATATAATATAATTTGCACACAGCAAACTCTTTGAAATAATTGCACTGTAATAATGCACACACTTTACAAACACTTTGCACACTCTAAGATACTTCGGACAACTCTAGTTATGCTTTGAATGGCTTTGATCAATGCAAAATAGTAGTTTGTGCCCAAACACAGTCTTTTACTAAAAAACATGCAGCTGCCTTGCTCTTTGAGCTTAATTTGCCCTTTTATTGTACTCATTATGCCCTTTTAACCTCTTATCATGCTCATTATACTTTTCATGTGCCTGTTTTACTTTAAACATACTTGTTATACAAACCAAAGGTAATTCTGAGCCCCTTATGAATATCTCTGCTAGTTTTGTCAAATATCATGGTTTCAAACATTTCATCTAATAAATAATGTGGTTTGTGCTGTTTGTTTGTTTATTAATACATTTTTGTGCTACTCATTTGATTAATAATGCATTTTGTGCCTTATAAATGTGCCATTTCATTTTCTTTGCCAAATAAATCATTTGTGCAGTTTTCTTTATCTTTAGCTTGTTTCTGGCCCTTTTTTGTTTGCCTGTGTTCCATTTCACTCAACCTGCTTAGTCTGCCTTCACCTGCAACTCTGCACCTCATGGCTTGAAGATGTAGCTCTTCTAATCCCAGTTCTGACACCATGTTGCTCGTCTGGTCAGGATAAAACAGACAAACATTTTTGGGGTCTATTCAAGAAGCTTTATTACACACAAACACATCTGAAATTAAGATTTGTGGCTTAAACTTAAATAAACTTATAAACAGACTGACTACCACATGCATAGATGTTAACACTCTGGCTGTTCTCTCAACATGGCACTACTGCCTGCACATGCTCAGTATTTATATGTATATGCTACATTTGGAAATGCTTTTTAAAGGTACATAAACATGCTCTGATCTACAAGGAGGGAACAGGAGGTTTGGTCTGGGAATGTGAAATAATTCCCTGCAAAGGCGGGACCACTTCCCACTGCCATCTGTATCCCTGCTGAATCAGTCTCAGAACCCATTTGGCTGAAACAGCCTGTTGCCAAAGACAGACAAATGGAAAACCTGACTTTCTGGAAAGGATAAGAGACTGCCAGAGTGGGAGGTAAGACAAGGCCCTTTACATACTCATTCTGACACTTTTTACTGTCTTTTGTTCTGTAGGGTTCCTGCTTTCTATTAGGGAACCTCCCCACCATTGCTTTTAATGTTTGCTTACCAGCATTTTGCAGAGACTGTTTGTTTTGTTTTGTTTCTTGCTGCCGTTGGACAAAAATAACCTTTGGGAAATTTGGAGAGGGAGGGAAAAAATCTGAGAGATTCCTTTTATATCAGCTTAACCCTCTCATCACATTTTTGATAACCCTTTGCTGCAGTGGGATCGAAATCTCTATGCAAAAGTGAATTTTAAAATTTCATGTTTACATTCTCTAGGAGGTTCTCAGAATGAAGCCAGGCAAACCTCCTCAACCCAATACCAGAGACAGCCTCACTGGATGTAGTATTTACAGTCATAAACACACTTTTAAATGACTAGTGACCTGAAAAATAAAATAATCCAAATCACACAAAGCAGGTTTTTCCTCACAGGGAGGAAATGAAGATAAAACATACCTCATATTTTCAAGCCAAAAAGGAGAAAAAACTTGGTAAAATGTCACTACTAAACAAAAGCTCTAGAATGTCAAAGGGCAACATTTTAATTTTAATTTTTTGTTCCAGATGAGGTCCCTGTGGATGTCAGGGGGGATTTATGGGAGGCTAATATTGAGTATAGGGAGTTGTACTGGCAAATCATCTTTAGAGTCAAACAAACCCCCAGGCTTGAACAAAAATGTGTCTTGACCCCAGTACTTAAAATGAGGTCAGCGAGATTGTTGAGTTGTTAACTCCAGGTTTTTTAATGGTGTATGATGTTATTTTATAATATTATAGTATTTTACAACATAATTTATGATTATAATTTTATAAATAATTTTTATATTTAACATTATTTCCTTCCCATGGATTTTTTTTGTTTCTAAGCTGTTGCATGCAATTACTGACTTTCCTCACAAGATGGTGCGGTACTTATGTATTATTGCGATCAGATTTTTGCGGTTGCAAATTGCACATATTACCATGGATAGGAGTTGATGAAACAATTACTACTGTTTTTGTAAATGTGTAGTACTGACAAAAACCTTCACATTGCTTTTAGGAGTTTGAAAAGGAGTCTGTTCCTGTTATCTGTGGATTACACATGCATGGTACAGTCTGCATGGCTGCTATCGTACTATCGTCTGGATTTTGTTTTAATTTATACAAGGAATTCTTCACAAAAGTAAAAGACAGACACTGACACACTGTAGCTACACTTGCTTATTTTAACCATTCTTGTTTCACAGAAGTAAGACACAGACACTAACAATTTGCTTTTACTTACACTTGCTTATTTGTAACCATAGTTGTAAGTGGTGCATAAAGAACCATTGCATTGCTAATGATTGGAAATTCTGCAGGTGGATGTGGATGGCAGCTGATGGCGTGGTTGTCTTTACATCAGACAGTTGGAAATACTGATGTGTTTGGCTGTGTGAGGGGGGGGGCATATTGTGATAAATACACATTGTACTACAATGAGCATTTACTTCATTAATGCTGTCATGATGTGCTTTGGTCATTTGTTGGTTTTGTATTCCATTGTAGTGTAAATAATAGTACATAGACAACAGTGATTGCCATTGCCCCGAGAAAGAGATGGCCAGCAGCAGCAAATAACAGAAATGCTGTCACTTAAGTGCAGAACGAAACATGAGCACTATCTTTTGGAAATGTTCTTCTTATCAATACATGAAAAAGACTGTTATAGATAGGTTCATAGATTAGTACTAAGCTAATTGCCCTTGCGAGTCATTTTAAGCCTTGCCAATTATCCCTTGTGAGACTCAAATGTTGCACCTTGTGTTAGCAAGGCAAACACCTTAACCATTAGCTCACCCTCCCAACCCCTTGTTATGCTACAAGGACACACATTATACTACATTTGTACAACAGTAAAGACCATATTTCAGTATCAATAGGCAACCGCTATTGCCGTTGAAAATGTGGTTGTGATAAAAAGTACCAATGGTGTTATTGCTATTGAACCTTATGGAAGATGTAATTAACTGTATTTTATTATTGATTTTTTTACAACATTGATTTTACACTGTTTAATTTGTTTTTTACAATACTGACATAAGATTTTATTCATCATTTTATTCATAGTTTTATGGCTATTCAGCTTTTAATAAGGTGGTTTACTTAGCAGGATGATTATAGTAAGAAATAATTGTATAGCCGAATTTTAATATTTGATTAGTGTTGTTTAGCTATTGAACACCTTAAAATGATGTGACTATATATGTATTCACTAATCACATGAATGGGTTTGCATCTGATGAAGTTTTTTACGAAAACGCATTTGGGAGCGCTTATGTGTTTTTCCTGCCTGTGTTCTTATCATAGGTTCATACTAGGCTATCTGCCACCCATTTTAAATGAATTTTGCTATGCCCTTTTTCGAGGTTAGTATACTGTGCCTCTGTCTAACAGTGACACAGAAGTGATACCCAGGGTAAACCTACGATCTCCGATCCACTCATCAAGATTACTCTTGAAGAGAGTCAATGAGGGACTCTGCCTAACCTGGACTGGGATTTTATTCCAGAGTGAAGGGAGCCTCTGGGTTATGAATCTGTCCCTCCAGCATGTCCTATTTATTTCAGTCCTGAGGTTCAAGTCTCTCAAGCGCGTAGCTCGATGGGATTTGGATTTTCTGAGGTGCAGCATGTCCATTAATTCTGGGTTGGACATGGCTTTATACGTCAGGCACAGATCGCCTCTGAGCAGGCGATATGCCACTGAGTAGAGCTGGAGTTTCTTTAACTGGGCAGCATATGGCATCTGTTTGAGCCCTTTGATCCTCTTGGTGAGGTACTTTTGGGGTCTTTCCAGTTGCTGCAGGTGTCTGGTAAGGTACATCCCAAAAGGGGCATTGTACTCAATTATGGGTCTGATGAGGGATGAGTAAAGAGGCACAATGACCTCCCCTGAACTAGATGTGAATCCCTTCATGATTAGGTGGGCTATATTAAATGTTTTTCTAACCACTTTGGCCACGTGGTTGTCAAATGAGAGATTGCTATCAACTTGGGTCCCCAGGTCCCTAATTACTTCTTCTGTATTCAATGGATTACCACCTATGTGGTAATTTGTGGGCACTTTGTTTTTGCCAAAGGGGATGACTATACACTTTTTGGCGTTTAGCTTGAGGCCATGGCTCTTGCACCAGTTGTCTGTTTCTATGAGGCCCTTTTGGAGGATGCTTGTGTCGGCTGGAGAGTAGATTATGGCACGCAGTTTGCAGTCATCTGCGAACTTGGTCAGCCACAGTCCTTCTGTGTTGGCCTGTACCTCTGAGAAATATATACTGAACAAGAGAGGTCCCAGGACTGAGCCTTGTGGGATGCCACTTGTAACTGGTTTGGAGTCTGACATGGCTCCAGAAATTCTAACCATGTGTGTTCTGTCCTTGAGCCAGTTTGCAAACCCATCTAGTGACATAGGGGGTTATATTTAAGCTGGTGAGATTATCTATAATGCCCAAGTGGGGTATTGTATCGAAGGCTTTTGCAAGGTCCAGGTAGGCTGTGTGGACCACCTTCTCCTCGTCAATGGCCTTGGTGACTGTTTCAAAGAAATCGACCAGGTTTAAGAGGCAGGATCTGCCCTTAACAAAGCCAAACTGGGTAGGATCCAGTGTCTGTAGGTCCCCAATATCTTTATTTATGAGGTCCATGATGATCCTTTCCATAGCTTTGCAGACCAAGCTAGTCAGGCTTATGGGGCGATAGTTTCCAGGATCCATTCAGGCACCACCTTTGTGGAGAGGGACCACTGTTGCTGTACGCCACTCTTTGGGTACATATCCTGTAGTAAGGCTGAGATTGAACAGTAGTTTTATGTTTGGGTTTAGCTCTTCTTGGAGTTGATGTAGGACGCAGCCCGGGACACCGTCTGGTCCCATTGATGCTGTGTTTTTTGCTTTGGAGAGGGCGGATCTTACCTGAACATCTGAGATGACAGGGGGGCAGCACTTTGCTGTGATAGATATTTGCCCTTTTGGTGGGGGGGGAGAAGTTTGCGCTGAACCTGTCAGCTAGGATGTTGGCAATGTCTGTAGGTTCGATGTATTTTTTGTCATTTTGGAGTAATTCTGAGCATATCTGGGAATTCCCACCCAGGTTCCTAACATAACTAAAGAAAGCCTTGTGATTATCCTTAGTGTCCTGTGCAATTTTTCTCTCGAAGCTGGCCTTAGATGATTTTATGAGTGCCCATAGTTTTTTGCTAATACTGATCAGAGATGCCTTCCCTTTTTGGGATTTTTGTATAATAAAGCCTCCAGCTTTGGAGACCTCATATTTTCGCAGTTAGTCAAAATAAGCTATAACATATGAGCCTGACAATTCAAAGTTCTAAAATTCAGATTGCAGAAGTAAAGACTTTTTCCCCATGCATAAAAATCGTTTTATCATTCTTGTCAGAAGGGGAAGGATTAGAGTTAAAATATTTGGCAGTAGCTGGATTGGCTAAGGTTGTAGCTGCTGGGTCATGTTTGGGAACTATGTCTAAAAACTTAAGACTGGATAACTTTGTATGTTCTGTCTGCCTGTTTATGGGCAGCAGGCTGGGTATCAGGAAAGTTGCAGGCAGTGACACACACTTCCTCCAGGCTGACAGAACTGGAGAAACAGGTTAAGGTTCTGGAAATTCTTTCTGTAACAGCTGACAGCAATTCTAGGGGACTGAGAAACCTCAGTGTTCTCCCACTGATTACACGTGCACATTCTGGAAATAGTCCAGGAGAAATAAAATCATTGATTGGGAGATTCAGGTAAGATGCTGTCCTATGAATCTGAATCAGAATTCAGAGGGGAAAAAAACTATCTGTTCCTTTACATTCCTTGCTGGATTGAATTTCTTGAATCTCTTCAGGAAAAGAGAAATCACTTTTTATTTTATCAGAAACCACCTGATAAGAAAGGTTGATAGCCTATACAAAATTGAGCTGGACCTAATAAACTACTCCTGTCCAGTGAAACTGGAGGAAGAGAAGCTATAAGTTTACTTTTATGTTTTTTTTTTTACAGGAAAATTAAGACAAACACATTTTTTAATGGAACAATAACTTCTTCAGGGATGGGCACAACATTCTGGTTAAGCAGGGGCACTTTCCCTGCTTCTTTTTGCAACACCAACACAAGTGGTTCTCCCTTGCCCACTAAGGGGAGCCTAATAGTTGCAGAGGACATTGCTAAACCCCAGTGCATAATGGCTGTATTTGCCACACAGAGGGAAGTAGGGGAAAAGGAAAATGGTCTGAGGAACCAGCTTGGCCACAGCAGACTCTCACCTGCATCTGAGCAAATTACCAGCCTGCTGTGGTGGCAAACACCTTTATTGAATTATCACTTAAGACATAGGCAAAGATACATTTATATAAAAGAAAACAAACCATGTGAGTAACTTCTACTACCTAGGAATTATAAGTAATGTTCTTTGAGATGCAACAAAATATTTATTGACAATTGCTCAGATAAATGTGTGTTGCCAGAGCAGAACTAAACACTTTTAAATATAAAAGAAATAAATACGTGGACCGCCACTCCGAAGACCATAAAACAGTTTAAAACAGTTTAATAAAGTAAAACCAAGACAGAACATCATCATCAGAATCATTATCAAACACTTTTAAATATTATTTCTTTGTGGTCGAAACCACCATACCTCCTATGCACTAGTGTATTATAATCACTTGAAGTTGCTGCTTCAAAATAAAAAAAATATATATATGGTTTCCTGGTAGGATGAATTTGCACAGAAATGCCTCCTGCAACAATAAAATAGCTAAATTAGCCACCAATTTCCCTCATAGAAGCAAGTCTATGGTTAATCGTCAAAGACAAAATCTGTCAAATGGCTTTTAAGTGAAAACTATTCATTGGGCGTGCTTTTTGTCGTATAGGCTGATCATTATAAATCCATTCATTGAATAATCATAGTTGGCCATCTTCAGTACAGGATAACAAACCTGCACTTCCCTACTGTACTGCAATCTTGGAGTTGGTATATATAATTAGCGGGGGTGTTGGGGAGCTAATGAAGGCCTGATGTTAATGTAATCTTCCTGTTTTGCTACTTCCTTGTAGCTGGCCAACTATGACTATTCAATGAATGGATTTAGGATGATCAGCCTATATGATAAAAAGTAGGGTAGTGTTCGCTTAAAAGCCGTTCGATGGATTTTGTCTTTCAAATTAACTATTGACCCCATAGGACCCACCATTGTCATAGCTTAAAGCAACTAAACTGGTTTAAACTGCACAACTACCTAACATAGTTACAACTCATTCATCATCCAGAACAATGTCCTGTACTACAAAACTTAGTACTGCCCTACTGTCCAGCAAGAGACATCCATTCTAGTAACAAATTCTTATTACTTACAAATAAGTCAAATGATGTTGCACGACTCTCGATCTACTCCCAATACATTGCTAAACTCTGGAATAGTATCCCCACACAAATAAAATTCTCCAACAAACTCAATAGCTTTAAACCACTGTTTAAACAACATCTTAACCAGTCCTGGTCCTACACATGCTCATCACAAAGTTAAGACTTTGTGTTCACCGTACAGTACTCTCCAAATACATACTCTCAACCACTCACTGAAATGACAAAATAATTTTTATAGGTTCATAGTTGTTTACCAGGCTGATGACCACAAGGGCCTTTTTAAGCCTAGCCATGGATCCCAAATCTCTGGCAAGTTCTAATACCCTTGATAAATATAAGCAAGGGCCTGGGAGATGAAACATTTACAGGTTGCCTGTGTCCTTTAGAGACATAGACATAGGTGCCAAACCAGGGATGAATTTCCGGTTCCCCACTCAATTGTCCAAGTCGCACTTGAATTGGGTTAGGGAGGAACTCTGCTTCACATGCATGGGGAGCATGTTCCATAGACAGGGTAGTTTCTGGGATACATTTAGAACAGGTAATTCTGGTGCTGTTAGTTTTGGTGATCTGCAGGAGGTCCATCAGAGTGTGTTCTGATAATGTCCCATATTCAAGGCATTGATCTCCCCTCAAAAGCCCGTAGGAGACAGAATACAGGGATAGGGCATTGAGGTGGTCTACATAGGACATTTATACTGATGCCCTGTATTCTTTTAGTGAGGAACCTCTGTGGAAGTTCCAGTTGTTGGATATGCCTGGTTAGGTACATACCAAAGGGGGCATTGTACTCAATAATGGGTGTGATGAATGCCGAATACAGTGGAAAAATGACTTCTTAGATTTAGATGCCATATCTTTGTTTATAAGTTGCACAACATAGAATGGTTTCCTCACCACTGTAGACATGTGATGGTCAAAGGCTAGATTACTATCTATGTGTGTCCCTATGTCCCTGACTATTGGGTCAACTCTAAGGGGTGTGTTGTCAATATGATAGTTACCAGAGATGGATGACTTCCCAAAGGATATTATTATGCATTTCTTGGCATTTAGTTGTAGTCCATGGCTCTGACACCAGTTGTTTGTCTATGTCAGCCCCTCCTGGAGAACATTTGTGTCAGTGTGGGATTCAATAACAGCTCCTAATTTGCAATCATCTACAAATTTAGTCAGCCAGAGACCACTGACATTGGCCTTGACTTCTGAGAAGTAAATGCCAAAAGGGAGCGGTACAAGTACTGATCCCTGAGGGACTCCACTTGCGACTGGCCTCTTTGCAGAGGTGGACTCCCCAGTTCTAACTTCCTGGGTCCTGTCTGTGAGCCAGTTGGCTTTCCACCGGGGGACATACGAGTTTGTACCTAATCTCATTAGTTTGCCAACAATTCCCAAATGAGGTATTGTGTCAAGTGCCTTAGCCAGGTCAAGGTGGGCAGTGCGAAACATTTTTTCCTCATCCACTCCTTTGGTTAACTTCTCAGAGAAGTTCACCAGGTTGAGTAGGCATGATCTGCCCTTGACAAAACCAAAGTGAGTTGGGTCCAGTGTCTGGAGGTTTACTATGTCTTTGTTGATAATCTCCATGATAATTCTTTCCACAGCTTTACATATGAGACTAGTGATGCTTAAGGATCTGTAGTTTCCAGGGTCCATAGATGGCCCACCTTTGTGCAGAGGGATGACTGTTGCCATTCTCCATTCATGAGGCATGAAGCCTGTTTGGAAGCTACAGTTAACAAGTAATTCCAGAGACCCTGATAGGTCATGTTTCATGCTATTTAGAAGGCATCATTGGATATTGTCTGGGGCCATTGATGCAGTGTTCTTGGTCTTAGAGGGAGCATTAAGGACCTGTTCCCTAGTGATAAGTAGTGGGAGTTATATTTGATGGCATTTCTTGAAGGAAGATTGAGCCAGGAGGTTTGCTATATCTTCTGGCTCAGTGTAGGTGGCTCCATTTACAATGAGCTCTGCACATAATTGTGTACTGCCTTTGAGGTTGCAAACATAGCTAAATAATGCTTTTGTGGTTGTCCTTGGCCTGAGAGGCCAAATGTACCTCAAATTTGGCTTTGGTAGACTTCATTTGTCCTCTGACTTGTTTGTTTAGTTTGATGAGAGTGTTTTTATCCTGCTGGGTGCTACACCTCCTAATTTTGCCATGATTTTCTTCCTTCTGTTGTACAGCCCGTGAAGAAATTGAACACTGTCATTTGTACTAGCATGTCTGGCTGAGTTTTTGTACATAATTTCAGATTAATCCGTGTGTTATATGCCAGCATGTCTAGCTATGATATTGTAAATAAGTTCTTACAAGTTGATTTATAATCAGTTTGTATAGAATGTTTTAAAGGCTTGAACAGTGTCATTTTACATTTCTGCATGTTTATAAAGAAAGATTCTAAAGACAGTCTCAGATTCAGCTGATGTCCAGATGATGCCATCGGAATGTTGTTGACAGTTGCTATGTGTTACTGTCAGAAGCTGAAAGACAGGAAGGAACTTTTACAAAAAAACAGCTGTTAGTTGAGCTTCAAAATATAAAATTAAAAGTTGACAGTTACAGTTGTCAGTTACAGATGCACTGTGCAGTGATACCAAAAAGGACTCACCAAGAACTGTAAGCCTGCCTTAGCTCTGTTGTAGTAATTTAGTTTAGATCAAGGACAGTGTTATTTAGTCAGATAGGAAAATTATAACTAATCTGTTAGATCAGTTAGGGTTTTTCTAAATGATGGATTTCTATAATTCAGTATTGATTTCAGTTTCCTGGTGATTGAGCTATGCTTCTTTATTGGAAATTACTGTTTTATATATTTTTTAAATCATTTTGCTCATTATTTAATATTTTATTAACTTAAATTGTGGCTGGTCCATCAGTGTTTTCTTTAGTGATGTGAAAGCGCTTATACTTGCTTTGATAATTCCCAAGGCCACTCCAAAAGCCTGGATGCTTAGGCTATTTGCTACTAGTTGTTTTAATATTTCATTTTCATAACTGGACTCCTGTTTAGAAGGTCATGTAGACATTTTGATTGGTGGCAGCATTACCATATTATTTTGGGGAAGGTACACAGCTGGAAATGTGTGTCAGGTTTTCCTAGAAATGTTTAGATGTGTGAGATTTAATTTATTTAAGTGTGAGTGGGCAATATTGTACTTGAAATGTGGGATACCAAGAGCAGCACGGCCTTGTGTTTGACATTTTTTGATAGCAAGCGTCAAACCTGGTCTTGGTTTATGTATCGTAGACCAACGTAGCATTTTTATTAACATGGCAATGTTAATTTCTTACTGATTTTGCCATATTTATTAAAAGTGCGCTTCCAGTATAATCTTAAACCGTATTACGTTTTGCCCCTGCCCTTTTCCCAGCCAAGTACACACACCTTTATTCTGTACTTCCACGGAAATGTTTAATCTTAAGAAACCCACGCCAACTTGCTCTCGCCAATAAAATTTAGGTATAACTTATTCAGAATAAGCACAGATGTAATATTTTTTTGGCGATATTGTACTTGTAAGGACTCCCTTGTTAAAGTATTCTCGTTTTCTTTTTACATTTTGTTGTACATTCGGAGGGAATGCATATTCATTAATGACATAGCACGGGGTGGGGTTTTGGGCACGGCTTGCTACTGCGCATCTGGTGAGGCCCTCAAGTACAATATCGCCCATTTTAATACCATTTTGCTATAAGAACAGATTAAGATATTTCTTTTTAAGTGGTATATTGGAGTTAACTGCGGTTAACGGTGTCACCTCACAGCAAGAGGTTCTCAGGTTCAATGCTCAGGAGGGGTGCCTTGTTCTACCGGTGTTTGTGTGGGTTTCCTCCCATAGTCTAAAGACGTGTGTCTGGAGCGTTTCTTTCCAGGCCTCCGCTCTAAATGAGCTCCGTACTAGTCGGACTTTCCCAATCCCCACGTGGTAAATACATAATGGAAAAACAAACACACGTCTCCTTTCCCTAAAAATACTAAATGCCTTTAGAAGAGTTGTAGACGTGAGTCAGCAACCCATATTTAGTGATTGCTAGTTGAACAGGGCGATCTAAATCTCAGTCTGCATTATTGATAATTTATAGCTGCATCGTTTATATGGGATGTACTTTGATGGCTTGGATGGAGTTCCAGTTATATTTAATATAGCCAGACGTACGACAGCTGTCTCCACCCAGTTTCAGAGGGGCGGCAGGTGGGTTTATTTTTAAAGATATTGTAGTTGAAGGATATTTACTTATTTTCACTTTGCCTTTATATATGGACTTACATAATTGTTTTACAGAATCACAGGTATTCTGGTAGGAGGGAGGGGACTTAAAAACACGGTGACCACTGCATTGCTCACGGTGTTTTTTGCCAGTCAACACATGGCATAATATCCAGTCATTAAAAATACCTCACAGAGCAGGAACATAAAAGAAACGCAAATGCATAAAACCTGCTTTGAAATGCATTGCGTAAGGCAGAAGCATCACATATTCCACATTCCGTAAGTAGTATAGAGTGACAGCAGTACGTACCAGCCCACCCCCACTTTTGTCTCATATATTTACGTCATGAATATTAATTAGCTTGTCGGTAAAGCACAGGGAAATATGTCTGAGATGGACAGGAAGTGAGTACAGAGTAATGCATATTATCTTCGCTAGCCACTGCAGAACTGTTCAATTTTTTTGGCTATTTATCAGTTATCTGTTGTTTAGCCTTTGCAGGCAGCATTTGCTCCATTTCCAGAACAGTGTAATTTGTGGGCTGCTGTCTGAAATTATAGATCATGAAGCTGGAGTAAGAGCTTTGACTTGTTAAGAAAATGTACTTCCTGTTAACGGGTTTTGTTCTGTTCTTCGAGTCCCAAACTCAGAAAGGCAGCAAAGTTTGTTTTTTAATGAATGGTTCAGGTTGTGTCATACCTCTCAACTGTACTGATTTTCACAAAATGTCCAGATTTTTTGCCACATATTTGTGGTCTGTTCCTCATAAAAACTGTTTTTTTTTGTTTGTTTTTTTGACAAATCAATGGGATGATGTAAGGATTAAAGTCACTAAATAATGGCATGCATTTGAGTTTCATAGGTTGGTACTAGGCTATCAGCCCTAGGGCCTATACAAGCCTAGCCATAACAATTCCCTGGCTATTTCTTCCCACACTATTTACTTCCCTGGACCTCTGTCTAGCAGGGCGACTGACGTGATCCACGGGGTGAATTTCCTTTCTCCCATCCAATCGTCAAGGTTCCTTTTGAAGAGGGCCAAAGAGGCACTCTTCTTGACATGTATGGGCAATCTATTCCAGAGTCTGGGGAGTCTCCTTGTCAGGAACCTATCCCTCCAGCATGTTTTGTTTATTGTGATGACAAGGTTTAGATCCCTGGAGCGTGTGGCTCTGAGGGATTGGGATTTCTTTAAGTGTAGCATGTCCAACAGCTCTGGGTTTGACATGGCCTTTTATGTTAAGCAGAGATCGCCTCTGAGTAGACGATATGCGACAGAGTGTAGCTGGAGTTTTTAAGGCGGTCAGCGTAGGGCACCTGCTTTAGGCCTGTGATTCTTTTAGTGAGGTATTTCTGCGGCCTTTCCAGTTGTTGCAGATGTCTTGAGAGGTACATACCAAACGGGGCGTTGTATTCTATAATGGGTCTAATGAGGGATGAGTACAGTGGGACAATGACCTCATTTTTTCTGGATGAAAAGCCCTTAGTGATGAGGTGTGCCACATGGAAGGATTTCCTGACTATTGTGGTGATGTGGTTATCGAAGGTGAGACCACTGTCCACCTGTGTCCCTAAGTCTCTTATCACACTTTCTGTGTTTAGTGTACTGCCACCTATATGGTAATTCACGGATACATGTTTTTTCCCAAAGGGGATAACTATACATTTCTTGGCATTGCGCTTGAGCCCATTGCTCTGGCACCAAGCATCTTTTTCTGTAAGGCCCTTTTGTAGAGTATCCACATCATTTGGGGATTCTATAATGGCTCCCAGTTTGCAGTCATCTGCAAACTTTGTTATTCATATCCTTCAGAAAATGCATGCTAACAGTAATCCTGTTACATTAGCAACTTTTTAAGTTTATAAAAGCAATTTTTAAACTGTGTCCCTATTTTTGGGCCATTGCCCCCTGTTATGTCAAACCTTGTCCAGATTTCTTGCATTAAGAGGTTGAGAGGTATGGTTTGTGCTGTTGCGGAGGTGACAGTGACAGAGTATGCTAGAACAGGGGGAATGTGCCCCCACTGCTTGTAATCCTGAAGTGGAAAGGGTCTTGTGTTTTGTGTTACTTGCTTGATTCTCAGTTGGGATGACTTCTTTGTAGAATCTGTACATTCTGACTGTGCCCATTGGAGTTTTTACCCGGTAATTCAGTTACCTCCCACAGACATGAAGCAGTATGTGACTTCATATGTCTACAGAAAGCTGTGTGATGGTAGTTGGGTGCATTCTGTGACAGGTGACACCCCGTTCTTGATTTGTTCGTCTGCTTTTTATTTTATTTATTTATTTTCTTATTTTACATTTGTTTACCAGAGAATTCTTATTGGACAAAATGTCATTTTTCAGCAGTTGCCCAGGGAGAAAAGCTCCACATTTATAAATAACAGTACGATACATATATAACATACAGACACAGATGTTGAGTCAATCTCAGATGCAAGCACAAAATTAAAAATATGGTGTGTGTTATACATTTTGCTAATACAATCATATAGTCTAGGTAGGAATAAAAAGAATAGCAGTGCTGTGATTAAAGGTAAAAAAAAGTAAATTAAGTACATATGCTTAGTAGGGTATACTATTCAAATACAAAAATAACTGGCTGTGTTCTTTTAGCCACCTTATGTCCCCTTAGTGCCAAGATAGGTTTTTGGCTTTCTGGTGACCCTGAATTGGATTAAGTGGGTAACTGGAAATGTATTCATTTATTTATGTTTTTTTACTGGGTACAACACTGATCAAATAATGACTAGTTACAAACCAAGCCCACGTTACATCACTATACAGATAACAGTGGCTTACATTAATTAGTAATCATAAACAGTCTGACAGTATATACAGAGAAGATGTAGCAAACCAAATATATTTATAGTTAGGTAATTGTAATTGAAACGGGATAATAGAGTTAAAGTAGGAGATGTAGAGGTAGGAGCGATACAGATATTAGTTGCTAGAGTAATAAAACTAATACAGACCAATAAGATAAAAAGAGGAGATTAGATTATCTGTAGTGGGTTTAGGTCAGTAATGGTGTGGTGAGCTGATTTAATCAGGTGGATCAGATGTTTGGGAGGTAAAGGTACTACTAGATGGAGATATTGGTTTATGTGACATATCCTTTAGACAGACAATGCAGTCAAACTGTTGCATTAAATATTCTTTGAAATGTGGCCTGAACATGGAGTACTTTTTATGACCATTTCAATGAGATGGAAGTGACTGCAATAGTTTTGGGACCATTACACAAAGGCAATGGCTAGTAGAGTGCAGTTTGAGAGAAGGAGTCTGTAGGAAGGGATCAGATTGGGCTAGAAGATATTAACTTTTTCTCATAGCAATAACTTTATTATAGATTGCTATGATTCCTTAAAGATTTGTGCAGAAGGTCCTCAAGCCAGTATGCATCAGATTTAGTGTTAAAAAAAGACCATAACAAAAACTAGAAATAGAGAAGTAAGCAAATGCATACAAATAAAATGGAGCTGTGATTTCCTTGTGTCGGTGTGTAGGTTCTGATATTGCTGTCTGTGTGAGGCATGACATTTTTTTTAAACATTCACAATTTTACTAATTTCACTGAGTGTTATAAACAAACGGCATGCTGTGCATTTACAAACAGTAGGAAGCCCATGGCAAAGAGAGAGGTGGCGAAGGCTAAGGATAAGGCGTATGGAGAGTTGTATGAGAAATTGGACATTAAAGAGGGAGAAAAGGACCTGTATCGATTGGCTAGACAGAGGGACAGAACTGGGAAAGATGTGCAGCAGGTAAGGGTGATAAAGGATAGTGAGGGAAATGTACTCGCAAGTGAAGAGAGTGTGTTGAGTAGATGGAAAGAGTACTTTGATGGGCTGATGAATGAAGAGAATGAGAGAGAGCGAAGGTTGGATGATGTGGGGATAGTGAATCAGGAAGTGAAACAGATTAGCAAGGACGAAGTAAGGACAGCTATGAAGAGGATGAAGAATGGTAAGGCTGTTGGCCCAGATGACATACCAGTGGAAGCATGGAGGTGCTTAGGAGAAATGGCAGTGGAATTTTTAACCAGATTGTTTAATGAAATTTTGGAAAGTCAGAGGATGCCTGAGGAGTGGAAATAATGTGTTTTGGTACCTATCTTTAAGAATAAGGGTGATGTGCAGAGCTGCTGTAACTACAGAGGGATAAAATTGATCAGTCACAGCTTGAAGTTATGGGAAAGAGTAGTGGAAGCTAGGTTAAGAAGGGAGGTGATGATTAGTGATCAGCAGTATGGTTTCATGCCAGGAAAGAGCACTACAGATGCAATGTTTGCTCTGAGAGTGTTGTTGGAGAAATACAGAGAAGGTCAGAAGGAGTTGCATTGTGTCTTTGTGGGCTTAGAGCAAGCATATGACAGGGTGCATAGAGCGGAGTTGTGGTATTGTATGAGGAAGTCGGGAGTTGCAGAGAAGTATGTAAGAGTGGTACAGGATATGTACAAGGGTAGTGTGATGGGTGAGGACTGCGGTGGTAGTGACAGATATGTTTAAGGTGGAGGTGGGATTACATCAAGGATCAGCTCTGAGCCCTTTCTTATTTGCAGTGGTAATGGACAGGTTGACAGATGAGATCAGACAGGAGGCCCCGTGGACTATGATGTTTTCAGATGACATTGTGATCTGTAGTGAGAGTAGGGACCAGGTTGAGGAAACCCTGGAGAGGTGGAGATATGCTCTAGAGAGGAGAGGAGAGGAGAGGAGAGGAATGAAGGTCAGCAGGGCTAAGACAGAATATATGTGTGTAAATGAGAAGGAGGGTAGAGGAATGGTGAGGATGTAGGGAGTAGAGTTGGTAAAGGTGGATGAGTTTAAGTACTTGGGATCAACAGTTCAGAGTAATAGTGAGTATGGAAGAGAGGTGAAGAAGAGAGTACAGGCAGGGTGGAATGGGTGGAGAAGAGTGTCAGGAGTGATTGTGACAGACGGGTACCAGTAAGAGTGAAAGGGAAGGTCTACAAGAGGGTAGTGAGACCAGCTATGTTATATGGGTTGGAGACAGTGGCATTGACAAAAAGGCAGGAGTCAGAGCTGGATGTGGCAGAGTTAAAGATGTTAAGATTTGCACTGGGTGTGACTAGGATGGACAGGATTAGGAATCAGTATAGAGGGTCAGCTCAGGTTGGACAGTTTGGAGACAAAGCAAGAGAGGCGAGATTGCGTTGGTTTGGACATGTGCTGAGGAGGGATGCTGGGTATATTGGGAAAAGAATGCTAAAGATGGAGCTGCCAGGTAAGAGGAAAAGAGGAAGGCCTAAAATAAGGTTTATGGATGTGGTGAGAGAGGACATGCAGGCGGTTGGTGTGACAGAGCAAGATGCAGAGGACAGGAAGAAATGGAAACAGATGATCCGCTGTGATGACCCCTCAAGGTAGCAGCCGAAAGAGGATGATGATGATAGCAGATTGTTGCTGTTTGTAGAATTTGTCATAGTTCTGCCACTGACATGGAACTGTAGGTGATGATTCCATTTGCTAATTCCTAAAAACAAGTAATCTCCGTGGTATCCCCAAAGTCTCAAACAACCCACTAAACAAGTATAGTGGGTCCAAAAACAAAACAGTGTAGGAACCTTCTATGTGTGGAAGATTTTCAATACATATATACAGTGGATATAAAAAGTTTACACCCCCCATTAAAATGCCAGGTTTTTGTAATATAACAAAATGAGACCACAATAAATCATTTCAAAACTTCTCCCACCTTTAATGTGACCTATAACCTGTATAATTCAATTGAAAAACAAATCTATTAGGAGAAAAAATATAAAAAATAAAAAGCATACAATAAGCTGGATGCATAAATGTGCACACGCTTAAACTAATACTTTGTTGAAGCACCTTTTGATTTAATTACAGCATTCAGTCTTCTTGGGTAGGAGTCTATCAGCATGGCACATCTTGACTTGGCAATATTTGCCCACTCTTCCTTGCAAAAGCACTCCAAATCTGTCAGATTGCGAGGGCATCTCTTGTGCACAGCCCTCTTCAGGTCACCCCACAGATTTTCTATAGGATTTAGGTCTGGGCTCTGGCTGGGCTATTCCAAAACTTTAATTTAATTCTAGTGAAGCCATTCTTTTGTTGATTTGGATGTATGCTTGGGGTCATTGTCATGTTAAAAGATGAAATTCCTCTTCATCATCAGCTTTCTAGCAGACACCTAAAGGTTTTGGGCCAAAAGTGACTCGTATTTGGAGCTGTTCATAATTCGCTCCACCTTGACTAAAGCCCCAGTTGCAGCTAAAGAAAAGCAACCCCAAAGCATGATACTGCTACCACCATGCTTCATTGTGGGGGTGGTGTTCTTTTGGTGATGCGAAGTGTTGTTTCTGCGCCAAATGTACCTTTTGGAATTGTGGCCAAAAAGTTCATCCTTGGTCTCATCAGACCATAACACATTTTCCCACATGCTTTTGGGAAACTTGATTTATTGTTTTGCAAATTTAAGCCGGGCCTAGATGCTTTTCTGTGTAAGAAAAGGCTTCCATCTTGCAACCCTACCCCACAGTCCAGAAATATGGAGAATACGGGAGATTTTTGTCACATGTAGTACACAACCAGTACTTCCAGAAATTCCTGCAGCTCCTTCAGTGTTGCTGTAGGTCCCTTGGCAGCATACCTGACCATTTTTTGTCTTGTCTTTTCATCAATTTTTGAGGGATGTCCAGTTCTTTGCAACATCACTGTTGTCCCATATTTTCTCTACTTTTTGATGACTGTCTTCACTGTGTTCCATGGTATATCCAATGTTGTGGACATTTTTTTGTACCCTTTTCCTGACTGATACCTTTTAACGATGAGATCCCTTTGATGCTTTGCAAGCTCTCTGCGAGCCATGGCTTTTGCTGTCGCAGGCAACTGAGTAAATGTCAGGAAAAACCTACTAGGATAGCTGAACTTTATTTGGGGTTAATCAGAGTCTCTTTGATTGACTGAATGCTTTAATTAAATCAAAAGGTGCTTCAACAAATTATTAGTTTAACGGTGTGCACACTTATGCAACCAGCTTATTGTACTTTTTTTTATATTTTCCCCCTAACAGATTTGTTTGTTTTTCAATTGAATTGTAACAGGTTATAGGTTGCATTAAAGGTGGGAAAAGTTTTGAAATGATTTATTGTGGTCTTATTTTTTATATCAGAAAAACCTGGCATTTTAATAGGGGTGTGTAAACTTTTTATATCCACTGTATCTAGTTAATCACCGTATATTAATCAGATGAGGTAATGATAGTAGAAGTAGCGAATTTAAACTCGTCCTAAGTCAAAAAGTAATAAAAACTATATAATTTGAAATATTATCAGAATTACTAAGTATTCGAAAGTAATCCAAGCAGGGAAAATACTGTTTCCAGTCAAAAATCCTTTAATGTGAAGTTGTTCTATCTCACCGTTCATTCTTACCGATGGGTTCGGAGCTAGTCCTTGGCTCTGACTCGGCCAGATACAAAAGCTCGAAGTCTTCAACTAGCTGGAGGCCTACTCCCTATCCCATGATGCTATCCTCAGATCTCGTTTGCCACTGCAACGGATCGGGAGTGCTTCGCTAAGCTCTGGCCATTCAAACTTTCATATTTGATATTCACTTAAAATTTAGTCTTAGATTAGTTAGATATTGTAGTGAATAAGGTTCTTTATCTTGTCCTGTTATAGATAGTAAATAAGTGCGTGTGTGCTAGTAGTTTGATGTTAAGTTGTCTATCTCGCCTTCATTCTTGCTGGATGGGTTCGGAGCCGACCTCGGCTCTGACTCGGCCACTCTAAAAGCTCGAGAGTTGGTTCCACCGGCTCGAGGCTCCCCTTATATCCCACAATGCTAGGCGAGAGTTACCTCAGATCTCGTTTGCCGCTACAGCGATCGAGGTGTTGGTTTTCTACCGGCTTCTTGGTAAGTGTATTTTCAGTAAAGTTAGGATACTTAAACCCCTATATTTTTAAGTTTAACTACTTTTTCCCTTAGTTTAGTGGATTTCTACCCTTTTTTTCATAAAATCCCGTTTCTTTCCCACAAGAACTTAAAAGTTCTCCTCGGCCGTTCAGGCCTTCCCCCATTCCCTAGTGGTGTGTGTGTGTTGCTCTTAATTAAAACTTAGTTATTTGTTTTATTTTTGAGTTTTAAAATAAGATAAGTGTAATCAGTGTGTCTGATTGAGTGTGTGTGGTTACACTTTCGTTCTAGGATGTCTAAAGACACAAAGGTCTCAGGCTTCAAGAAGTGTGATGCGTGCTGTCAGAAAATGTCTCTGACAGACGGTCACACTTCTTGTGTCTACTGCCTGGGGCCTTTGCACCTGCAGGACTCCTGTGCTGTATGCCACGGCTTCAGTCCCAGGGTCCTGCAGGAAAGAAAGAACAAGTTGATCCTAAGGGGTCTACTTAAGCCAGAGGATTCCCTTTCTGTCTCTGGGAAGCCCTCCAAGGCTTCTAGGTCCTCGGCTCCAGCTACTGAGCCGAGACCTAAGGCTTCTAAACCTGCGTCTGCATTGGCTCCGGCTGGAGCCGATGAGTCTACAGCTTCTGTGGTTCCCTCTGCTCCGGCTGGAGCTGAGGTATTAGAAATCCCCTTGTCGTCTCCGACCAGACCTTCGGAGCCGACATCTAGGAAGAGATCTAGGTCACCATCCCTTGGCTCCGTTCATTCAGCTCCAGCATCTCCTCTGCTGTCTGAACGGAGCCATAAATCTCACTCCTCTAGGTCATCGAGGCTGTCGAATCATGACCTTCAGAGGGTAGTGAGTCGACTTCTTAAGTCCGAGGCACTGGCCCAAATGCTTCAGAGCCCGACTCATCAGTCGATGCCTGTCCCTGTCCATCAATATGTTCCTCCTCCGACTCCGTTGAGCTCGGGCCCGGGGCGTTTCGGAACCGAGACTGTGGTAGCGTCGGAGCCGATACAGATGTCTTCGGCTCCGTCGTCGGCTCCGATTTCTTCTTTCGAGGATTCTCGGCGCCGGACTTCCCTCGTCGGCTCCGAGGGGTGAGTGGCATCGGACCCTTGTCCGACCCGCTCTTCCTCTCGGAGCTTCGGCTGGTGAGTTCGGCTCCGACATCGGCCTCGGAGCCATCACTGTCGGTGCCGAGGGAGGTTCTCAGCTTCTCGGAGCGGGGACCTCTGGCTTTGCCTGACAGGGGTGCGTTCGAGGTCATGCGGAGTGTGTTAGAGCCTGGCTCTACTCCACAGTCGGCTCCGTCCCCTCCCCACGGTGCCTCAGGTCAAGTCGACTCACTCCCTCATCCCGGACCGCAGAGAGCCAGCTCCTCAGGAACCCCTGTGGGGATCTCATCCTCTTCCGAGGCCTCTCCAGATTTGGCAGAGGAGCACCCTCGGAAGAAGAAGTGTAAGAGGAAACACATTGACTCACCTGAGTCCATCACATCTGACACAGATTTAGAGGATTCGAGGGTTCCCCCCGTTCCCCTTCTGAAGATGTCTCCTTTGCAGACATTCTGGAAATCCTCAAACAGAGGGGAAATTGGCCAGTCCTCAACCCTTCGGAGGATGAATCTGTGTACCTTGAGGCGTTTGGCTCTCGTCCTTCCACCTCCTGGGTGTCTCCCCTTGACCCCTCATGCAGGTGGTAGCTAAAAAGGCATGGACGGCTCCTGATTCAGTGGACCTCACTCCCAGGAGACCCTCCAAATTCATAACGGCACCAGCAGACAAACAGTTCTTGACAAAAGGGGTTTCTGTGGATGCTATGGTGGTTGCTGCTGCCACTAAGAAGGAACTAGCTGATCCTTCAGTACCTGTCCATCCACCTAACAAGGAATCTAGGTCCATGGACAGGTACGCGAAGCGGATGTTCTCGTCAGCGACATTTGCTATGCGTTCGCTGAACTACCTGTGTCATTTTACTTGTCTTCAAAGGGACTTGATCAAAGAAGCGAGTGACATGTTAAAGGACCCTACAGCTGCGGGTTTTCAAGATAAGATGAACACTCAGCTGGCTACCCTGAACTCCATAGCCAACTCCTCCATGCGCCTCCTTTCTTATGCGGCTGATGGAGCGAGCAGGGCCGCAGGGACAGGTGTGGCCTTACGTAGGCATGCCTGGATGCGGCTATGCAATTTATGGACCCTTCAAGACGTCTTTCACTAATTCCCCGTTCGATGGATCATCTCTCTTTGGTCCTCAAGTGAAAGAAACCTTGACTAGGTGCGAGACTGATGGCAAGACCCTTTCTGCCGTCGGAGTCCGTTTTTCTACTCCTTCTAGGCCTTACCCCAAAGGCCAGAAAAGTGGGAAAATGTGGTTCCGTAAACAATCTCAAGGGACTTCGCCTGACGCACAGAGTCGGTTCCCCGCCAGAGGCAGAGGCGGGAATAACAATGGTAGACGTCGCCCTCGAGGCAGGGGGCTCCGCAGAACCAGGGCAATCGAGAAGTTTTCTCTGATAAGCCCTTTCAACATCCCTGAGGTGTTGCCCGACTGCCCACCTGCGGAGGCAGCCCGGGAAGATTGTCACTGTACCCAGAAGCCTGGCTATCCCTGACTCAAGACAAATGGGTACAGTCCGTCATTTCGAAGGCTATTCTATTCCCTTTCTTGCATTCCAAACCAATCAAAAATCCCTTCCAGATGTTCCACCCGCTCAAAGGGATCTAGCGGTTTTGGAAATTTCAAAGCTGCTTGCGAAAAGAGCAATTCAGCCAGTTCCAGCAGACCAGCAAGGATCCGGAATCTACTCAAGGTTTTTTTAGTTCCAAAGAAAACAGGGGACTGGAGACCAATTTTGGATCTCAGTATCTTGAACAGATCAGTCAAGAAAACAAGATTTCGGATGGTCACGCTGCAGTCCATCCTTCCCCTATTGGGAAAAGGAAACTGGATGTGCTCTATAGACCTTCAGGATGCGTACTATCACATAAAATGAACAGTCGCTCCAGAAGATTCCTCCGCTTCAGGCTGGGAATCAGTCATTTTCAATTCAGGGCCCTGCCCTTTGGTCTCACCACTGCCCCCCCGGGTGTTTACCAAATGCATGGCAGTGGTAGCTTCTCACCTGAGACGACAAGGATTCCAGGTGTTTCCATATTTGGACGACTGGCTCCTCACAGCTCCCACCAAGCATCTCCTTCTGATGGCCAGGGATTACACTTTTCGCATTTGTCAAAAGTTAGGCATTTCAATAAATTGCGAAAAGTCTGTTTTGTCGCCTTGTCGTACTATTACCTTCATAGGCGCAAATCTAGACACAGTAGACATGTCTGCGAGACTAACAGATCAGAGAATAACAGACATACACAAACTGGTCTCACTCCTTTTCAACAACAACAGAATCAAAGCCAGGTTAGTTTTGAAAGTGTTGGGAATTATGGCGGCCATACCTCTGCTTCCATTAGCCAGATTCCACATGCGAATCCTTCAATGGATGCTCTTTACACAATGGTCATACCAACAACTTCCAATGTCCCACACCATTATGATCACGCAGGCGTGCAGAAATCATCTCATGTGGTGGATGTCTTCCCCTCAGCTCTTGTTGGGAAGGCCCTTTGTTCCTCCCCCTCCGGTTGCTAGTCTGACAACGGACGCCTCCCTGATCGGGTGGGGGGGGGCATTATCAGGGCAGGACGGTCCAGGGTACATGGCAACCAGACGAATGCCACTTGCATATAAATGTTCTGGAGATGAGAGCAGTGCTTTTAGCGTTGCAAGCCCTTCAAGATTCTCTTCCCTTAGGAACGATTGCAATCCAGACAGACAATATGTCGGTAGTGTGGTACATCAACAAACAAGGCGGAACCAGGTCCTACCCCCTGTGTCGAGAAGCACTCAGACTGTGGCAATGGGCGATTTCTTCTCAGCGGTTTCTGATAGCAATGCACATCCCGGAAGTCCAATCAAATCGGACAAGTTGAGCAGAGCTATCCTCATGCCTCACGAGTGGTCTCTGAAAGACTCTGTTGTGAGAGAAATTTTTCTCAAGTGGGGTCAGCCTTGCTGCGATCTTTTTGCTACTCCCCAAAACAGCAAGTGCAGAGATTATTTCACTCTATTCCCTTTACCAGGCCAACCCAGCAGAGACGCTCTAGTCCAAGTTTGGCCCGGGGACGTCTGTATGCATTTCCTCCCTTCCCACTAATCTCTCAAGTGATACAGAAAGCTATCGCTCAGAAGGCCTCGTTGATCCTCATTGCTCCTTACTGGCCTCGACAGGTGTGGTTCCCCTTTCTACATCAATTTCTATTGAGCGACCTTGGCATCTGGACCTAGTTCCAGATCTTTTGATCCACCAGTCGGGTCAGTTTCATCGCTCCCTCCCCTCTGAACCTCACTGCTTGGTTCCTCCAGTTCCAACCTTAGCCAGGCTTCCTCAATTATCTCACTCCGTTCGAGATATTTTGATAGCTTCCCATAAATCTTCCACTCGGAAGATTTATTTGAGTAAGTGGAAACGCTTCACATATTGGGCTCAAGGAAGGGACATAGATCCTTTCACTGCTTCCATCCAAATAGTCCTTGATTTTCTAGCTGAACTCTTCCATGCAGGTTCATCTCCTTCTACTCTTAAAGTTCAATTGGCAGCTATTTCTAACTTTCATGTGGGTATTTCTGAGTCTGCCTTAATGTCCCACAAGCTTTGCAAAGCCTTTTTGAAAGGAGTTTTTCTTCTCAGACCTCCTATAAGAAATCCTCCTTCTCCTTGGGACCTAAATTTAGTTCTTACTTCTTTAATTCTTCCCCCTTTCGAACCTGCAGCTTCCTGTTCTTTAAAATTGCTATCATGGAAAACTCTTTTTCTGGTAGCTATTACTTCAGCTAGAAGAGTTTCGGAACTTCATGCACTCAGCTGTCGACCTCCTTATCTGTTGTTCCATAAGGACAGGGTATCCTTACGAACCAACCCGTCCTTTTTGCCTAAGGTAGCCTCGACGTCTAATCTAAATCAAAGCATTGACCTCCCTGTGTTTTTTCCAGAATATTCCAATAGGTCTGAACAAAAATTACACTGGCTAGATGTTCATCGTCAGTTAAGGTACTATTTGGATAGAACAAAACAATTCAGAAAATCTGACCAACTGTTTGTCTCCTATGCAGAAGGCAGGAAGGGACTTTCAGTTTCGAAGGTATCATTATCTAGATGGCTAACATCTCTGATTTCCCTTGTTTATGAAATTAGACACCAAAAGCTGCCTAACAAACCTAAGGCCCATTCCACCAGAGCTTTGGCTACTTCCATAGCCTTCCAAGACAGACTGCCTATTGACACCATTTGTGCAGCGGCTACTTGGGCTACTCCTCACACTTTCATTTCTCATTATAAGTTGGATTTAGCTTCTAGGCATAGAGCTAACTTTGGTTCCACTGTTCTCAGGAGTCTGTTCCGTTAGGCTACCCGGGACAAGGTGCTAGGGATGCGGTCCCATCCAGCAAGAATGAAGGTGAGATAGACAACTTAACATATAGAAGTTATGTTCTTACCATAACGTTCCATGTTAGTTGTCTTCTTCTCGCCTTCTTCTTAAGGCCCCACCCTCCTTCCCCCTGGCCTGGACAGACCTAGAGGAGTTGGGATTGTGACCTCTCTTTCTACCACCTCTTTACTTAGGCATATGCTGCTTTGCATATTTCCTGAATCAGGATGTAGGTCACCCTTCTTTCTCCCTGTTGTTAGAGGTGGACTCTGTTTATAGTTATTCTTACTATTATAAGCTGGGGTTAGCTTACAAACGAGATCTGAGGTAACTCTCGCCTAGCATTGTGGGATATAAGGGGAGCCTTGAGCCGGTGGAACCAACTCTCGAGCTTTTAGAGTGGCCGAGTCGGAGCCGAGGTCGGCTCCGAACCCATCTAGCAAGAAGAAGGCGAGAAGAAGACAACTAACATGGAACGTTATGGTAAGAACATAACTTCTATTTTCTGGCCGTGTTTTTAGGCCTTTAATGTCTCCCTACCCTAGTCTTATTAAATTATCTGCTGTTATTCAAAGAGTATTATATTTCAAGACTTGTTTTGGTGTTCATTTCTTTTCGCATGTGCTGAGGAACCTCTTTAAATTAAAGAGTTCATTGCTGTTATATTTCCAAGCCCAGGTTTTAGGGCCTAGTAGTTAGGTAGTTGTTTAATAAGTTCTTTTGTGTGTCTTACAAGCCTATTTTTTATACAAGGCTTAAATACTGTAAATTTGTGCTTTGCATTTATATATATATATATATATATATATATATATATATATATATATATATATATATATCACTCTGTTTATATAGGTGTTATCTGTGAGACATGTCTCAACAACAAAAAGAAAAAGAGGTTAAGCAATCCAAGTCTGGGTTCAAGGAGTGCCCAAAATGTGGGCAACAAAATGTCCATAACAGATGGACATTCTACTTGTGTTTATTGTTTAGGGGAGGTTCATCTCCAAGAGGACTGCTCAATATGCCACTCGTTTAGTGCTAGGGTGTTGCATGAGCGTAAAAGGAAACTGATTGATAGAGGTCTTTTAAAATCCTCTTTTCAACAGGATCTGGACAAAGACAACCGTGACAAACTTTCTATATCTTCTGGTTGGTCGGAGCCGAGTAAGAGTCTGTCGACTAGCAAATCCAGAAAGGATAAGTCTTCAGCATCGGCTCCACTACCTTTGGAGCCAACTGTTGTTACAGTTAGGAGCCAGTTCCCAGTATTGGAGCTGGTGTCTCCTACTTTAAAGTCCCCAATATTACAGACAGTGGCTTCATCCATTCCGTCTACTCGGTCTTCAAGCAGGCTGTCAGACATAGATGTGGATCATGTGGTGCAGAGGCTTCTGCAGACATCGCTGGCCAAACTTCTATTGGGACTGATCCCTGGGACTTCAGATCTGACAAAAAAACCCTTTCATCTTCTTCTATTCCTCCTCTGATCTGACTCGAGACTTCGGAGCCAGAGTGCTTGAAGCTGATGATTGTGGAGCCATTGGAACTGACGCCTGCTTTAGGTCTGTCGGTTCCGACTACCCTGACATCTTCGGTGCCGACAGAAGGGTCTAGGGGCTGACACTCACCATTTGGGTCCGGGGAGGATAGTCGAACAGATTTCTCGGTTCCGACTTTGCCTCTTGGGGCCTTGGCTCAGTTGAGCTCAGCTCCTACGTCGGGCTCGGAGCCCACGGTTCTGGCGCCAAGGGAATCTCCTGTTTCTTCAGATCCGGAGGTTTCTTCTCATCGGAACTGAGAGGCATTCAATGCCATGAGGAGGGTGTTGTCAACTCCAACAACCACACCATCAGAGCCAGCAGCTCCTTCCAGTAAAGGCTCACCTCTACATCACACATCCCTCTAAAGCGTAGTGACCCTGAGTTTGAGGAAGCCACAGTGGGCAAGCCCTGCTCTTCAGAGACCTGTCCCGAAGCTCTCACTGAGGAGGTTCCCATGAAGAAACTTTGCAAGAGGAAGCATCTAGACTCCCCACAGGAATCTGTCACTTCAGACACTGACTTAGATGAGTCAGAAGGGTCCTCACTGTCCCCCTCGGAGGATATCTCCTTTGCATATATCATGGAAATTCTTAAGCAGAGGGGTGGCTGGAAGTCCATTAACCCTACTGAGGATGAGTCAGTCCTCCTGAAGGCTTTTGGGTCTCAGCCCTCCACCACTTGGGTGTCTCCACCCTTTGATGAACTGTTGGAGCTAGTCTCTCGAAGGACTTGGGAACTTCCCCCCTAGGACAAGACCTTCCTGACCAAAGGAGTCTCCATTGATGATATGGTGGTGGTGGCAGCCACCAAGAAGGAACTGTCAGAAACTTCTACATCTGTTCATCCTCCTAGTAAGAATTCTAGGGTCATGGACAGATATGGTAAGCACATGTTTAGTTCAGCGACTTTTGCTCTCCGATCACTAAACTAGCACACTTTACTAGGTTGCAAAGAGATCTCCTGAAAGAATTAGGAGATACTCCTACAAGGTTCACTAGCTGCAGGGGTCTCAGAGAAGGTAATTTCCCAGCTCACTACCCTTAATTCTCTTGTAAACTACTCTTCCATGCGTCTGATCTTGTATGCAGCTGATGGAACAAGTAGGGCAGTGGTTATAGGAATTGCTCTTAAGAGACATTCCTGGATGTGCATATATTCCTTTGCAGAGCCCTTTAAGTCATCCTTTATTAACACACCTTTTGATGGCTCATCCCTTTTTGGACCCAAAGTGAAGGAAATGCTGACCAGGTGTGAGCAAGAAGGAAAGACTCTGCCATCGGATTCCGCTTTTCCACTCATACCAGACCTTGCCCCAAAGGTCAGAAGGGAGGGAAGATGTGGTTCTGTAAAACTCAAGGAACTTTCCAAGATGCACATGGTGAACCCCCCTCTAGAGGCAGATGAGAGGGTAAAAATGGAAGACACCACCTACGTGGCAGAGAGGGTCTGCAGAATCAGAGCAACAGAGACCAGTTTTTTGGGAAGCCCTGTCAGCGCTCCTGAGAGGAGGCCTGCCTGTCCATCTCTGGAGGCAGTCTGGGGCGTTTTTCTTTGTACACAAGACGCCTGGCTAAAAATAACAAAAGACCGCTGGGTACAAAGCAGCATATCCAGGGGATACTCAATTCCCTCTGCCACTCCCCCACAATAAGAAAAATCCCGGACGTTCCACCCAATCACAGGGAGTAAGCAGCCACAGAGATTCAAAGGTTGCTGGAAAAAAGAGTCATCCAACCAGCCCAGCAGACCAGAGAAGATCCGGAACTTACTCAGTGTTCTTTTTAGTTCCAAGGAAAACAGGGGACTGGAGGCCCATTTTGGATCTCAGCAGACTAAACAAGTTGGTAAAATAGACAAAATTCTGGATGGTCACACTGGAGTCAATACATCCCTTTTTAGGGAAAGGCAATTGGATGTGCTCGATAGATCTCCAGGATGCGTACTACCACATAAAAATAGACAAGCCATCCAGGGATCAGCTGCGCTTCCGGTTGGGAGCCAGTTATTATCAGTTTTGCGCTCTGCCCTTTGGTCTCACTACAGCCCCCAGAGTGTTCACCAATTGCATGGCAGTAGTCATGGCTCACCTGAGACGTTTGGGATTCCAGGTGTTTCCATACCTAGATGACTGGCTCCTCACTACCACCACCAGGCATCAACTCATACAAGCAAGGGACACAACTTTGAACCTCTGCAGTCAGTTGGGGATTACCATAAATTCAGACAAATCTGCCTTGTCGCCATCGCAACATTCTGTTTTTGTAGGAGTAGAGCTAAATACCATTACCGTGACCTTAAACCGTCCACCAGAAAGAGTTTGTGTTCTACGAAAACAGGTCCTGGACCTGCTCCTGAGAGAAAAAGCCCCGGTTTCAATGGTACTCAAATTGTTAGGGACAATGGCGGCAGCAATCATTGCGGTTCCTTTAGGTCGGATGGATATGCGTGCACTGCAATGGCTCCTTTTCACACAATAGTCTTTTCAAGAACTTCCAATGTCACACACAATCATGATACCGAATTCATGCAAGAAGGACATTCAGTGGTGGCTGACATCTCACCAAGTAACTCTAGGTCGCCCCTTTGTTGTACCCACTCCTATAGCCACAGTGACCATGGACGCCTCCCTGATAGGGTGGGGGGGGGCATTATCAGGGAAGAACAGCCCAAGGCACGTGGAGGAAACACGAGGCTCATCTGCATATCAATGTCCTGGAGATGAGAGCAGTACTGCAAGTGTTGTAGTCCTTTCAAGACTCTCTCCCTCTGGGAACTATTGCATTTATTTATTTTATTTTATTTTACATTTGTTGACCGGGAAAGTCCGACTGGATATATGTCCATTTTCAGTGGAGGCCTGGGGAGAAAAGCTCCAACTACAAATGAGTTACATCCAAGTACAAAAATAATACAAATAATAATTTGGCTAGGCTTATATAGGCCCTACGGCCAATAGCCTAGTACCTACCTATGAACCTATATAATTTTCTTGGCTGGCGAAAGCCAGGGTAACTTTTTAGCTAGGCTTAAATAGGCCCTAGGGCCAATAGCTTAGTACCTACCTATGAATGTGGTACTATAGACTCAAATGTACAAAAATACAGGTACTAAGATTGTGGCAGATACATTGTAATGATGAAGGAAAAAACATAGTTTATTGCAACAAAACACGAGATCAGACAGGGCAGTAAAACAGATATGCATATAATTAGTAAGCATTTGGAAAATAAAGCTGTCATGTGCATTGACAGTAAGAGTAAATAAAATAGAAGATACCAAGACAGTATTCCATTAGGCTTTCTGTAAGGAGGATTAGTCTTAAGTACTAGCAGTATTTAAAGGGAGATAATAGTTTAGGTGAGGTAGGTGAGCGGGGGCTTGACTAGGGGAGAAGGTAGGGAGACATTTGTAATCTCTATCCTATAGGGTAAGGCATATCCTATGAGATCTGAAGAAGAGTTTCATTAAGTTTTTAAATTTGGCCACGGATGGTTTTTGAGTTAAGTCTGGCGGGTGATTATTCCAGGTTTTGGCAATGTAGTTGGAAAATAGGGAGTCGCCAGCTGCGTTGTTTGATTTAGTAGTATTTAGCAAAACTTTATCTGTAGATCGGAGTTCTCTAGGTTTAGTATAAGGACTTATTGAAGATATGAGGGCAGGGAATTTATCAGGGTTATATAGGATTTTATGAGCAGTAGTGAGTTGGTTATAGAGAAGCAGATATGGGAATTTAAGCCGTTCTGAGTTTTTCAGGTTTAGACAGTTGTGAGTATGGAAAGCTGAACCACTAGCAAATCTGGCAACATGGTTGTAACAACTGGAGAGCTTATTTAGTTCCATTTTTGCCATTTTAGTCAGTATAGGAGAAGCATATAAGAGGGTAGAAAGTAGGTGGGAGCGATCAGTGGTAGTTGTGGCAGTTGGAGTAAGAAATGCAAAGTTTCTATATAGGGACTCAAGTTTTTTATTAGTGTTTTTTATTGTTTGGTTTACGTGCAGGTCAAATTTGAGGTTGTCTCTTATTGTACCTAGTAATTTGGTGCTAGTATCTGGGTAGATTATAGCACCATTGTTAGATATAACTGTGAAGGTGAGTGGTGGTGTCCGATGGGTGGAGGTGAACAGCAGTAATTTAGTTTTATTGGGGTTTAGTATTAGACCGTGGTTAGAGAATCATTTTATAACAGTTATAAATGTGGATTGGGTCATGGTCTGGAGATCCTGCGGGGTATTGGCTGAAGAAATGAGGGTGGAATTGTCTGCATATTGTATGCATGAAGCATTTGGGTGACTGTGGGGAGGTCATTTATAAAGATGGAAAAAAGTAATAGGCCTAAGATGGAGCCTTGAGGAACTCCTGCAGTACCAGGTAAGAGGGAAGTAATGGGCCCAAGATGGAGCCTTGAGGAACTTCTATAGTAACAGGTAAGAGGGAAGTAATGGGCCTAAGGTGGAGCCTTGAGGAACTCCTATAGTAACAGGTAAGAGGGAAGTAATGGGCCCAAGATGGAGCCTTGAGGAACTCCTATAGTAACAGGTAAGAGGGAAGTAATGGGCCTAAGATGGAGCCTTGAGAAACTCCTATAGTAACAGGTAAGAGGGAAGTAATGGTCCTGAGATGGAGCCTTGAGGAACTTCTATAGTAACAGGTAGGAGGGAAGTAATGGGCCTAAGATGGAGCCTTGATGAACTCCTATAGTAACAGGTAAGAGGGAAGTAATGGGCCTAAGATGGAGCCTTGAGGAACTCCTATAGTAACAGATAAGGGGGAAGTAATAGGCCTAAGATGGAGCCTTGGGGAACTCCTATAGTAACTGATAAGAGGGAAATAATGGGCCTAAGATGGAGCCTTGAGGAACTCTTATAGTAACAGATAAGAGGGAAATAATGGGCCTAAGATGGAGCCTTGAGGAACTCCTATAGTAACAGGTAAGAGGGAAGTAATGGGCCTAAGATGGAGCCTTGAGGAACTCTTATAGTAACATATAAGAGGGAAATAATGGGCCTAAGATGGAGCCTTGAGGAACTCCTATAGTAACAGGTAAGAGGGAAGTAATGAGCCTAAGATGGAGCCTTGAGGAACTCATATAGTAACAGGTAAGAGGGAAGTAATGGGCCCAAGATGAAGCCTTGAGGAACTCCTACAGTAACAGGTAAGAGAGAAGACTGTTGGTTTTGTCACAGAACAGCCTGATGTCTGTCCTGCAGGCAGTGTTGGAACCATTGGATGGATTGGTGATCAAGGGATAAGCTTTGCAGAGCAATAATAAGTAGCTGGTGATTGACCTTGTCAAATGCCTTTGAGAGGTCAAGGAATACGGTAGATGAGAGTTGGGCTTTATTTCTATTTGAGTTAATAGTGTTGGTAGAAGAGGGCAGTGCAGTAGTGGTACTGTGGTGGGGTCTGAAGCCATGCTGGGAGTATGCCAGCATGGCTTCAGACCCCACCACAGTACCACTACTGAAGCCATGCTGGGAGTATGCCAGCAGTTTGTTTTAGAGGCGAAAGTACATTAGCTGTTTGTGAATATGCTTCTCCATGATCTTAGCCAAGGGGATAGGATGGCTATGGGTCTGTAGTTGGAGAATTCTGTGGATGGTCCACACTTGTGGAGAGAGGTATCACATGTGACACTTTCCAGAATGAGGGGATGGTAGCTTTTTTAATAGCTTAGTCTCCATCTTAAAGAGAACTGATGAAAGCTAAGAATACAGCATCCATGGTACCAGATGACATCCCAGGCTGTGTACTACATGAACTACAAAATGAACTGGCACCTCACCTAAGTATCATGTTTAATCATAGCCTCACCTCAGGCTTCATGCCCACTGAGTGGCGCACAGCTATAGTTATCCAACTTCACAATGGGGGATCCACCTTGGATTCCGGGAACTACTGCCCCATTAGTCTGACGAGCCTGATCTGCAAGGCCATGGAAGATATTATCATGGAACTTATAAACAAAGACATTGGCAACCTTCAAACACTGGACCCCACACAGTTTGAGTTCGTGAAGGGCCGATCTTGTCTCCTGAACCTGATTGACTTCTTTGAATCAGTCTCCAGAGCTGTGGACAAGGGTAAGGTGGTCCACACAGCCTATCTGGAACTCGCCAAGGCCTTTGACACCATCCCCCACTCTGGAATCATAGATAAACTTACTAAGCTGGGCATTAATCCCTACATTTATTTATTTATTTTATTTTACATTTGTTGACCGGGCTAGTCCAACTGGATATATGTCCGTTTTCAGTAGAGGCCCGGGGAGAAAAGCTCCATCAGTTGTACACTTTTACAAAAAGGCATAAATGGTTACATAAGAAAGATAGGAAATAAAAACAATAATATAATCAGATAAAAAATACATTGGCATAAAAGTTCACATGACATCATAGCAGGTTAACCAGATAATATAAAAAATAAAGTTGTGTTTTTTAACAAGGGTAATGGAAGAGAGAAAGAGTTGGCATTAGTCAGGATTAGTGCAGGAGCAAAGCCAGTGTTTATTGAGATAAATCTTTAGTTGAAATTTGAAAAGTTGGAAAGAGGTTAAAGAAGTGATATCAGAGGGTAGTTTATTCCATGTTTTTCCAACAGAGTTGGAGAATAAACTGACGCCTGCATTATTGTTAGGTTTGGTAATATTAATCAGAAGTTTATTTGAGGAACGAGTTGTTGCAGGTTGTTGTATGGAGAAATAAGGCTAGTAAGTGTTGGTGTGTTGGTTGGCTGATATAGAATCTTATAAGCAATTAAGATCTGTTGAAGTACAAGTTGGTTAGGAAGTTCAATCCAGCCTAGTTCTTTTAGGTTCAAGCAGTGATGAGTTCTAAAAGGAGATCCAATAGCGAATCGAGCTATGTTATGATAGGATGTTTCTAGTTTCTTCATGTTGTTTTGGAAAGATTAGTGTAAATGGGGAAGCATAGAGAAGAGTGGAGATTAGGTGAGATCTAGCAATGGTGGACCTTGCTGTGGGTGTTAGGAAAGGTTTGATTCTGTAAAGGGATCCTATTTTTTATTAACTAATTTTATGGTGTTGTTGATGTGAGAGCCAAAGTTGAGGTTATTATCAATAGTTATCCCTAATAGTTTTGTGGTCAAGTCAGGAGAGATGAGTGTTCCGTCAGTGGATGTAAGAGTAAAGTAAGGTGGAGTAGATTTACAGTAGGTGAAAAAGTAATAGTTTTGTTTTCTTGGGGTTGAGGAGTAGACAGCGGTAAGAGAACCATTGTTCTACAGCACTGAAAGCTTTTGAGTAAGTGACTGGAGTTCTGTATGAGAGTTAGCAGAGCAGATTATAGTTGAGTCGTCTGCATATTGTATACAGGTAGTATATGGGATAGCAGATTGAAGGTCATTAATAAAGATAGAAAATAGCAAAGGGCCTAGGATAGAGCCTTGAGGTACACCTAAGGAGATAGGTAGAAGATTAGAAAGTGAGTTTTTCCAAAGTACTGCCTGCTGACGATTTTCTAGGTAAGATGCAAACCAGGACAAGGCAAGATGATCAAGAGCCAGTGATTGTAGGATATGTAGTAAAAGTTTATGATTCACCATATCAAAAGCTTTGGATAGGTCGATGAAGACAGAGGAAGATAGATAGTTATTGTTACGGTTAGTGTTAATGGAGTTAGTGAAGGAGAGTAAAGCAGTAGTGGTACTGTGTGAGGGTCTGAAACCATGCTGACAGAAAGTAAGTTGTTGTTGAGAAGGTGATTTAGTACTTGTTTGTGAATACATTTTTCCATGATTTTTGCGATTGGTGAGAGGAGAGCTATTGGACGAAAGTTAGAGAAATCATTAGAGTTTCCTCCTTTATGTAGTGGGATGATATGAGATATTTTCCAGATAGAGGGGAAGATTCCTTCCTTTATAGATCTATTGATCAGGATGGAAATAGGGTAGGCTAAGGCTTTGGCACCTATCTGTAAGAATTCTGCAGGCAGGTAATCACTCGATGGGTTGCCAACTGGCTTACTGACGGGATCCACACTGTAAAAATAGCCAATTCCAAATCCAGCTCCAGACAAGTGACAAGTGGAGTACCTCAGGGTTCAGTCCTGGGACTGCTCTTGTTTGCCATCTGCTTATCTGAAGTACAGGCCAACACTAAGGGACTCTGGATAACAAAGTTCGCAGATGACTGCAAACTGGGAGCCATTATTGAATCCCCATATGATGTGGATAGTCTACAAAAGGGCCTTACAGAAACAGATGCTTGGTGCCAGAGCCATGGGCTCAAGCTCAATGCTAAGAAATGTATAGGTATCCCCTTTGGGAAGAAATATGAACCCATGAATTACCACATAGGTGGCAGTACACTAAACACCAAAAGTGTGATAAGAGACTTAGGAACACATGTGGATTGTGGTCTCACCTTCAGTAATCACATCGCCACAACAGTCAGGAAATTCTTCTCTATGTGGCACACCTCATCACTAAGGGCTTTTCATCCGGAAAAAAGGAGGTCATTGTCCCACTGTACTCATCCCTCATTAGACCCATTATAGAATACAATGCCCCATTTGGTATGTACCTCTCAAGACATCTGCAACAACTGGAAAGGCCGCAGAAATACCTAACTAAAAGAATCACAGGCCTAAAGCAGACGCCCTATGCTGACCATCTGTCGCATATCGTTTACTCAGAGGTGATCTCTGCTTAACATACAAAGCCATGTCAAACCCAGAGCTGTTGGACATCTACACTTATAGAAATCCCAATCCCTCAGAGAGACACGCTCCAGGGATCTAAACCTTGTCATCACAATGAACAAAACATGCTGGAGGGATAGGTTCCTAACCCAGAGACTCCCCATACTCTGGAAAAGACTGCCCATACATGTCAAGCTGAGCACCTCTTTGGCCATCTTCAAAAGGAACCTTGATGATTGGATGGGAGATAGGAAATTCACCCCGGGGATCACGTCAGTCGCCCTGCTAGACAGGGGTCCAGGGAAGTAAATACTGTGGGAAGAAATAGCCAGGGAATTGTTATGGCTAGGCTTGTATAGGCCCTAGGGCCGATAGCCTACTACCAACCTGTGAACCTATGAGACAAGGATAGCTATGGCTTTGGTTGCCTTTTGTATGTACTCAGCTGGCAGTAGGTCAGCAGCTAAAGTGGTAGCTTTCGACTTAGAGAGGAGTTTTCATATGGAGCTGGTGGTGATGGGCTGGAGAATGAAGGTTTGGTGATTGCAGGATGTTGGGGTGTGGGTATTACTTATAGTGGGGGTTATTTTGGTTGCCGAGGAGTTAAATTGTTTCTGTAAAGAAGCAATTAAGGCTGTTTGCCATGGACTTAGGGTGGGTATTTGTGGGAGTTAGGGTAGTGTGTTTGCCTGGATGAAGTCGTTTATTGATACCTGACAAGAATTTTTGTGGATTAGTTTGGTGCTTATGTTGTAGATTACAGAAGTACTCCTTTTTGTCCTTAACTATGGCTTTTTTAGCTTCATTTCTAAGTTGCCTGTAGACTAATTGGTCCACTGGAGATTTGTTGGTTCTCCAGTGTGGCCAAGCTTTATTTCTAAATGAGATTTTAGTCCTGGTATCCTTTGATAGCCATGATGCATGGTTAGGTTTGCATCTGATGGTATGGAGTGGGGCATGAGCATCTAGATTGGCTAGGAATGTCGTACTGAAGTAGGATAGGGCTTCCTCAAGAGGTAGTGAATTTAAGCAAGAACAGTTGCAAAGCCTAAGATCAGTTTGACATCTGGTAAGGTTGAAGTGTATCTAATAGTTTTATAAATGGGGTTACAGGTAATTATAGCTTTGTCTTTTAAGATGAAAGTTGGCAGGTGATCACTGATTTCATCTGGGGAGTGTACCAGAAGAATAGGAGTTAGGGTGGTTATTGATTAAAATCCAGTCGAAAATACTTTCTCTGTTAGTGGCCTTATCTATTCCAGTGGGAGAGGAGATCACCTGAGTAAAGCCTAACATATTGATATGGTTGGTAGGATTTTGGGAGGAACAAGGTAGTCCAATCTTGAAATCTCCAAGAATAATGGATTCTTGAGGATATATGGTAGACAGTCACTGAAGTAGACCTTTCATGGTATTAATGTTGTTACCAGGAGGAATATATGCACATATAATGTTGATATATTTGTTACTATTGATTTTTAGTTTGGTACTAGTGCTTCAGAGATGTTGAATTGTGGGGGTTGCAGAATTGGCCTGGTAATATCTAGGGTGTTTTTATAGAAAATGGCTACACCTCTTCCTTTTTTGGCTGGTCTGTCTAGTCTAAATATGTTGTATTGTGAAGGGAGTATCTCATTGTCTAAAATGGTTGGCTTTAGCCATGTTTCAGAAAGTCCTAGTATGTCTAGGGAATATCCTGATATAAGGATATGTAGGTTGTGGAGTTTGTTTTTCATGCTTCTTATGTTTAAGTGCATAGCCAACAGTGCACTTGCAGACCTGTTAGTTACAAGTGAGGGCATGGGGTAACTGGCGGCGCTGTTACTGGAGGTCTTATTTTGTTATATTGGTCCGGGATTAGGGTGGATATCTCCGTCTATCATTAGGTTGTGCCTTAGACTAGCTATTAGTTTGATGAGTTTGTTGAGTAGATAATGGTAATATTTTGATTTAGGGGATAAAGGTTGGGTATATATTACTGGGGGGGGGTTTGAGTAGTGGGTAGTAGTTATTTGAGGTCAGAGATAAGTTAAGGTGGTGGGCTTCACCAAATCTTCTGAGAGTTACAATATGGCTTTTAGGAGAGTGGAATCCTCTGTGGGTGTAGGTTTCATATGAGGTTTGGTAATAGGCTTCTGTAAGTAGAGTGAGGAGAAGGAAAGTTAGTATGAAGGGATGTGAGTGTTGTGGAGAGGATGGAAAGGCATGGTGGCAGTAGTGAGTAGGATTTATACTTACAGTGAGTGTGGCTAGAGTTTATGTGGAGTCTAGCCTATTTGGAGGCTGTGGATTGGTTAAGAGTAGAAAAAGGGTGGGGATAGGTATGTATAATCTGGAGGTAGTGGGGGTGGGTGGGAATAGGGGCAGGGCAAGGAGCAGAGCAAGCCCGAGTGCAGCGGGGCTAATCCAGCAAGCAACTTTTGCCATATCTCTTGGCCAAATCCCAGGGAGAAAGTTAACTAATTCATAAGTTTTTGTAGTGCCCACTTGAATCCTAAGCTCCTAGGTTTGAAAATGGTGCCTGTACTACTTTGTAGCCATTATAAACTGGCTGAGCTAAGAGGGAGTGGGGGAAAAGAGAAGGCAGTAGGAGTGGTTAGAGGAAGACTCTCGAGTGACTCAGTACACCATACCACAGGTAAGTTTAATGTAAAGGCCTAAAACCTGCACTCAGCACTTTGTTTACTTACTTTTAGCAGGACAGACAGATCAACAGTATACAAGTTTGAGCTTTCTATCACGGTTACTTCCTCAAATGTCAGACAAATAAGTAAAACTGTCAAACAGGAATCTATGTCTGAGTGTTAGAAAGCCACAAAGGTATAAGGTTTAGCTGTAAAAATTAGGGTCAAAGAGACAATTGTATGAGGCAGTTCACTTTAGTTTCAGGGGAAGGAGGCAAGAAATAAAGCAGAAAGAGCCCTATGGCTGGCCAAAATGATGACTCGCTTTTCAATTCAGTTTAGACAGACAATATGTCAGTGGTCTGGTACATAAACAAGGAGGAAGCAAATCTTATCCCCTATGTCGAGAGGCTCTGAGAGTATGGCAGTGGGCAACTTCCACCCAGCACTTTCTGACAACAACGCACATCCCGGGGAGATCCAATGTGATAACAGACAAACTGAGCAGGGCAATTCTTTTGCCTCACAAGTGGTCCTTAAAGGAAGAAGTAGCGGAAAGGATATTCCGCAGATTGGGCTAGCCTTGCTGCGATCTCTTTGCAAGTCCAACAAACACGAAATTCAGCACCTACTTTGCCCTTATACCCCTCCGAGTTATGCCCCAAGGGATGCACTTGTACACAATTGACCTCCGGGTCTCCTTTATGCCTTCCCTCCTTTTCCCCTGATACCCAATGTTTTACAGAAAGCCACAGCTCTGGGAAGGACCATCATTTTAATAACACCTTACTGGCCTCGTCAAATTTGGTTCCCCTTCCTCCAGCCTCATCTATTGGAAGAACCTTGAATTCTGGACCCAGTTCCAGATCTTCTGACAGATTCATCAGGGTCTCACCATCCTTCTCTTCAGTCCTTCAAACTGACAGCTTGGCTGCTCCAATTCCAAACATAGCCAGGATTCACAACCTCTCAGCTGCGGCTCAGCATATTTTAACATCCTTTCATAAATCGTCTACCAGGAAGTTATATCTTAGTAAATGGAAAATGTTTTCTATATGGGCATTTCAGAACAATATTGACCCATACCTGGCTTCAGTTCCATCCTTTCTGGAGTTTTTGACTAAACTTTTCAATGAAGGGGCAGCTGCAGCAACCATTAGAGTTCAATTGGCAGCAATTTCTAACTTTCATCTTGGTGACCAGGGTTCTAATATCATTTCACATAGACTCTCTAAAGCCTTTCTCAAGGGTACTGTTCATTTGAGACCATCCATCAAAGCTCCAGCTATGCCATGGAATCTAAATTTTGTTCTTTCCCGAATAATCCTACCCCCTTTCGAACCAGCTTCATCTTGTGACTTGAAATATCTATCATAGAAAACCATATTTTTAACAGCTATTACTTCTGCTCGGAGGGTTTCAGAGTTGCAGGCCTTGTCCATTAAACCCCCTTATTTGATTTTTCATAATGGCAGAGTCTCACTTAGAATGAAATCATCATTTTTACCTAAAGTTTGCTCAGAGACAAATCTCAACCAATCTATTGAATTCCCTGTATTTTTCCCTAAGTACACTAATAAGATGGAACATATGCTGTACAAGCTTGATGTTCACAGACCACTTTGATTCTATTTAGACAGGAACAAACATTTCAGGAAAACATAACAGCTCTTTGTCTCCTTTTCAGAGTCTAAAAAAGGTGCTCCAGTGGTGAAAACCACTTTATCAAAATGGTTATCAGATTGTATTTCCTTCAATTACAGTTCAGTGAATACACCGTTACACCAGAAGATAAAGGCCCACTCTACTAGAGCTGTATCTGCTTCATCAGCCTTTACTACTAAATTACCATTAGATACTATTTGTGCAGCAGCTAATTGGTCAAGGCCTCATACCCTCATCACTTATTACAAAGTAGACAAGGCCTCCAGGGACAGGGCTTCCTTTGGTTCCACTGTCCTGAAGAACATCCTCCCGTGAGCCACCTGAGAAAGATGATGCTTGGGATGCTACCCATCAGTAAGAATGAATGCCGAGATAGAACAACTTCACATAAAGAAGTTATGTACTCACCATAATGTTCCATGTGAGTTGTTCATCTCGCCTTCATTCTTACGTCCCACCCTGCAACCCCCCATCCAGACTTCTTGAGGACCAAGAATTCAAGTATGTCATGGTTGTATTGTCTCTTATCTGTATATATATTTTTTCTAATCTTGGAATATTAGAAGTGGCATATGATATATTAGCAGCAAACAAGATCTGAGGATAGCACCAGAGCATCATGGGATATCTAGTAGGCCTCGAGCTTTTGTATCTGGTCGAGTTGGAGCCGAAGACAACTCCAAACCCATCAGTAAGAATGAAGGTGAGATGAACAACATGGAACATTATGGTGAGTATATAACTTCTTTTTAAGTACACAGACAAGCGATCCAAGTAAAATAAAAATAATAATCTTTCTAACTATATATGTGTGTGTGTGTGTGTGTGTGTGTGTGTGTAGAAAGCTTGTTATTTTTGTTTTACTTGGATTGCTTGTCTGTGTACTTAGTCTGTTTCCAGTCAAAAATCCTTTATTGTCTACCCTGCTTGGATTACTTTTGAATACTTAGTAGTTCTGTATAATATTTCAAATTATATATTTTTTATTGTTTTTTGACTTAGGGCAAGTTTAAATTTTTACTACCATTATCTGATCTGATTAATATACAGTGATTAGATATTTACAGATTGAAAATCTTCCACACATAGAAGTTTCTTATACTGTTTCATTTACTAATTCCTAAAACATTATACAGGGATCCGCAAACATGACATATTATACCCAGCAGAGCCTCATACATTACAGGTTTCATTTCTAAAAGATAGTATTTCCAGTTTTCCCAGCACTATAAAAGATGATTGTTTGGTCTTAACCACATTGTTGTTGTGTCTTTCGGCTTTTCCCAGTTAGGGGTCACCACAGCGGAACTCCGGTCTGCTAATGATTGGCAGTAGATTTTTACGTTCAGAGTTTCCAGCTCTGACGCACAACCTTCAACGAAGGTACGCCCATTCACGCATATCTCTACGTAGAAGACGCTCTAGCTGAGAATCGAACCGGACAGCGTCTTACTGTGAGGTGACAACGCTACCGCAGCACCATCACTGTGGACTTAACCATATTAACACACCTTGATTTAACAAGTTGACCTAAGTGTACTTGCTAACTTCTCTGTGGGGTCACTTAACCTGTCATGTTGTATTCAGGTAATTTTAGCTGTGCAATTTCCACTCGGTTACCATCCTTTATCACTTGATATTTAACATTTAGTGGCCTCCGAAAGACATGCGTGAATGGGCGTGCCTTCGCTGAAGGTTGGGCGTCGGGATGGCAACTCGGCACCATAAAAATCGACTGCCAATCATTAGTGGACCGAGTTCCCTGTGGTGACCCCTAACCATGAAAAGCCGAAAAGACAGACAGTATTTATTTATATTTATTTTCTGTTATGGCACTGCCCACTTAATAGTAGCAATATTCCAAATTGTTGTAACTTTAAATGTCAGCATTTTTCGTAGCTATGTAGTTTGTATCAGATTTTCTGCGGTAGAAGGTCACAAAAAGTGTAAGAGGTATAAAAATTAATCACAAATGCACAACCAATAGGTCTGCATTGCATTTTCTGTTGTATTGCCTCTTCTTGGCAAATTGCAGTTGGCATTCATCTCCCATGAAAAAATTCACATTTCTGCCCTTTTTCAGTTTCTGAATTTTGTCTTACTACTGAATCTTATCAAAGGCCTGCATTTGTACCTGTTGATTGTATACACTTTCATAAATTTGTATTTCAAAACTGTATGCTTGTATTCCAAATCAGTATTCTACCAATATGTTGTATTATTCTCCGTATATAATTTGTTGTACCTTGAGCTGTCACTAGGTAGCAATCTCTGCTGCTGTGTTTGAGGCA
Source organism: Protopterus annectens (assembly GCF_019279795.1). Taxonomy (NCBI): domain Eukaryota; kingdom Metazoa; phylum Chordata; order Ceratodontiformes; family Protopteridae; genus Protopterus; species Protopterus annectens. The sequence continues at coordinate 1,688,585,259 of NC_056729.1, forward strand.
GGTCTCTGTAAGAAAAAAACAACTAGTATTTAAAGCTTTAGTAAGTACAAGCTTGCCAGTACTGAGGAGCGCATTTAACAAAATCAGAGCATTGACAGTCCCTCGGATTCACGAATCCTCCGTGTAAGACTAAATAAGTCTTACTCGGAGACTGCAGTTGAATGGTATGACGTCAGCATGCCATGAATATTCATGAGGGCACGCTGACTCCACTCCAAGTCTAACACGGACCGTGCAGGAAAGCAGGGGGCGTGTCCGACTGCCGAGTAGTCTAAAGGTCCACGCCCCTGCAAGTGTCTGAAATGTAAAATGTCAACACACAAGAGCGAGTCCGCTCAAATGTCCATGTACCCAACACCACACTCCCTGACATTGTAAACCCCCAGCACAGTTATAAAAAGTAAAACATTAAATTTTTTTTTTCTAATTCCCAATATAGCTGCCCGTATTTGCGCGTGTGTGCGCGGGTGTGCCCATTACTTAGCTGCAGTTAGCAATCTTGACATGGAAGAGCATGATAAGGAATGTTTATGCAAATTACGCCAAATAGCAATAGCGTAGTGGTAGAGCGTTCGCACAAAGAGGAGGCATGCATGGTTCGAGTCCCACCACTCCCCTTCCTATTTTATGTTCTAAATTAGTATATGAAATAATTCCTGACATACATGATTAAAATTTTACTAAACGCATTGAAACAGCCTATGTATCAGTGAATAAAATGTGTATTTATAAAGGATCCTGACATATAATTGCCCGCAGTTAAGCAACGCTTTACCCAGCGCAATATAGTTGCCCGCAGCTAAGCAACGCTTTACCTAGCGCAATATAGTTGCCCGTAGTTAAGCAGCGCTTTACCCAGCGCAATGTAGTTGCCCATAGCTAAATAGCACTTTACCCAGCGCAATCACTTTGCGCGGAGATGCACGCCGCGCCAACCAGCGCACCGTCGGGCAACGTAGAGCAACGTAGAGCAAAGTTGCCTAAACACAGCCACACCCCTTAGCCTGTCTGGACAGTAGTAAAATAAAATGCAATGACAAGGTTCAAACCCAGGACACTGTGCGCCATAAAAGTACTGAACCCCTAAGCCATGACAGCTTAGGGTAAACAGCCACGGTTAACATACATATACTTATAAATGGTAGATTAACCATTGCTAAGCAGGTCTGCAGTCAGCCGAGAATTTTCAAAAATGGCCAGTCACAAAAAAGTGCGGGAAATGCGGAATATTTAAGCCCCATAGGCGGGAATACTCGCCATAACTGATTGTAGCTCCCATCTGCAGTTAGAATCGCTGGTTCTGGAGAGGGTACACGCTTTAGAGCGCAACGCTGGGGCATCGAGGAGTCAAAATACATGGTTTGGCTCCTTGTCCACCATCATGAGTCAAGACTCCTGCAGGGCCAGTTCCAAGGATGGAGTACAAAGCAGAGGCTTGGAACCGGTTAGCTCATGACCTCACCAGTGTCACAGGCGTTCCTCAGACTGGTGAGCAGGTCCGTCATCACCATGCAGACCTGAAGAGACGGAAGCAGGACCTACTGAACCAATGGATACAGGAGGCTTGTGGGATGCAAGATGCCCCACTACTGAGTAGGTAGCCATGGAATGCAGTATGTAAGACATGCTAATTTATTCTATATAATGGATAGGTATGTCTCAATATCCCTTCATTTACTTCACAGCTGCAGGTGTCCGTGCTGCGAATCAGCAAACCTATGCAGATAGGCTGCTAAGGCTGTGCCACCAGGCAGGTTAGTAATTATTCTGCATGTATTGTTATATAAAATAGGTGAGAGAGCCTGAAAGAAAGTGCTGTAGCCCAATAATATAGCCATAAAATGCCCTGAATAATTCCTCTGCATGTACTGTTATATAAAATAAGTCAGAGAGCCAGAAAAAGAGTGTAGTAACCCATTAAGAAAGGTAAAATATGTCCGGAATAATATCTCTGCATGTACTGTCATATAAAATAAGTGAGCGAGCCTAAAAAAGAGTGTTCTAACCCATTAATAAAGGTATAATATGTCTTGAATATGTCTTTCATATGCACTGTAATATCAAATAAAGGAGAGAGCCTGTGGAAAAGTGTGTAATGTAATTAATAAAGGTATAAAACTTGGAGTGTGTTTGTGTCACTTACTTTGAAATGTTGTTGTACCCTTGCATTTTACAAATAGTACTGTTTTAATAAGTGTGGCAACCCACAGTTGGACAGTCCCATCTAAAGTGGTTGATTTAAGTGCCAGTAGCTGTGAAGCATATATACAGTCCTCAACAGTTACTGGCTGGCATGCATAAGTAAATCTGGCACACGAGTAGCTTGTTAATTTGTTCCCCAGAAATGTGAGTGTGCTACACGAAATGTAGGTTCTGTACAAATTTAACTTAAAATGTCATGTGATCACATCCAGATATGTAGATAAAGAAATATAAATAAAATCAATAAATATGTAGCAGTAACATCTGCAGCTTGGATATTTAGTATATCAGATATAGGTCAGGTGTATCATGAACTAGCCAAACCCATTACACAACCTAAGGCATGTTGGCAAGTGTAATAATACATGTAGGGGATATACACCTGCAGTCAATAGGAATGTAGTGTAGACTAAAAGTACTTATAAGATGTTAATTGAGGTTTCTTTCTACACCCTACTGTATGTGCATAAGCAATGCAATTCCACATCTCAATGGGTATGTGTAATCTCAAAACATTTGTTGGGACATGTGTCCTATTGTTCTATAAATATCTGCATTCACTTTGATGCATGTGCCCTGTTCAAACACCACAATCATGGTGGCCTGTTGCCAGCAATCATCCCTGCATGCTGTTGGAATGTCCACTGTCATTCAATATATGCATGTGTTATGCTTGCCGTTCAACTGTTGGAACCTTGGTGTGTTGGGTTAATGGGAATATTACTGCATGCTGTTACAACTAACTTGGAATGCTGTTGTTTATGTTGTAATTAAACACACCTAATCACAGAACGTATGGGAAGGCCAGTCCCAGCGGACCCATCTGTCCCTTATCAGTTGGCAAGTGCATCTGGCACCAGCAAGTCCGGTGCCCAGCCCGGGCTCCCCTCCATTGGTCCTGTGCCACCTTTGGGTGGAAACGCTGCAGGGGATGGGGCTCGTCCCTCCATGCAAGCGTGGGCGGAGAAGGGCCACCTGTCACCCTTCGAAGGATCTGAGCTGTGGTGCGTAGGGAGATCCAGCGTTCATTCGCTGATCCCCTACGCCAGCTCAAGGCGAGAGTGGGCGTCTCACTGGTGAGCCTGCCCGTCCTACGCAGCCCCCAGCACAGCCACCCTCGGGGCTATGAAGGTGCAATGGTGACTGCCCATGGGTGGGGATCTCAGTTCCACTGTTACCATCTGTGGGCTCATAGGCTTGCGATTTCCAAACATCCATCCCCGTCAATTGTGTTCACCCACTTCATGTGTCATACACCGCCCCTGTATGCGTCTTGTTTGTCTTGTCTGTTTACCTCCCCAACCTACCTCTCCAAATATACCTACTTCCTGTACCTCACTTTCCACTCTCACCTGAAAAAAAAAAAAGGGCAATCTGTACCCACAAAAAAATTATGCCCCATACATAGCTGCCCATTTCGCACACATGTATGCCGTACATGTAAACTGATAATTATAATTGGCAGTACAACATACTTTGTTGTCCTGAAAGGTTTCAAATTTCACTCCAAATTTATTGCATATGCACAGCTGTTGCTGGTAAAGAAATGGGCAGCTATGGACCTTCCCTACACCCGTCCTACACATCCCGAGCTTGTTTTCCTACTGTCTTTCCCTCTTTCTGCCCTCTTTTTCACCACTTTCCTATCTCCCCATTTTCTTTTCTTTCAAAGAAATTAGCGCAGGGGTTAGCGGGAATAAGCACTTCTAAGCAGTAGTAAGTGGGTTTAAGCGAGTGTGCGCTTAGGTAAGTATCTCTAATCGCGCAAACCCGCTTACAACTGCTTAAAAGTGCCTTAGTCACTCTGTGTCAGGGCCCTTGTTCTGCTCAGCAGCAAAATAAAACACCTCTGTCAGTCTCAAACCCCAGACCTTGGACACACTAGACTGCATGAATTACCACTAAGCCACAGCAGATATACAATAACTTGGTGCTGAAATAAATATATCATGCATCACAATGAGTGAATGTAAAGGAAAAATAGGAAGGCCATAACACAAACTTGTTCTGTGGATCTTTACCAGCAATTGTTGTGGAATTGCATTACATGAGTGTGATATGAGAAGCAACCATTCAAGCAGCAAATAATGTTACAGAGGCACTTTATAACCCCCACACAGTATCATAGCAGGACAAACAGTGGCATATCTGATTAGGGCAGCGGCCATACTTCCTAACTGTGATTACTTTTCAGGAATGTCCCTGATTGTGAAACATATTTTAGCTGTGTCCCTCTGAATCCCTCTGAAAAGTACTGACGTCAGTCAGAAAGGTGGGGTATTACACAATGAATACTGACAATAATAACAGTAGACACCGCTTGTACTTCATAAAAGGAGTACTATTCCACATGCACTGCTTCACTCAAGTCTACACTTACTGTCTCTATTATGCATAAGGTGTACCTCACTTTTAACTACCTATCCCTGACTCCATGCAAAGATGTATCTGAGTGTTTCATAGGCCTGGCAGAGGCACAAACACACAGGCATATCAGCTATTCTGCTGTTACACACTCTGCAAATAGCTTTGGTAGGACTTCCACAAGCATACCCTTATGTAGGAGTACAACACAGAAATACCAAAGGATGTAGCCATGTACTGGTAGCAACTGACTGTAACAATGCCATTGTACCAGTGCTGAAAACACCTGTGAGTTGCACAGACAAAGAATAACAGTGTAACGTCTGGCTACCATCTGGATAGGTTCACAGTTGGGAGCTATGCAGACAGACCACCTGCCTTGATAAACTAACAGGTACACACCAATCCTTTAAGTCCAGTAAGATAACATAGTACATAATACTCTCTGTATGTCAGCATCCCCCCCCACAATTAAAATATACTTGTGTGTTTATGGTCTACCAAGGATGTAGGTAGGCATACTCAGTACTGGAATTGTCCAGTTGTCCTGAGAACCCTGTGCTAATGTCAACAATAAAAAACACAAACCCTGCAGAAGTGAGTACATTAATATTTACAGAATAACAGTTCACAAACAGTTCATGTGTCAAAAGAATACTTCTCAATAACTACTTTTGTATGGCAGTTAATTATATGAGTAGAAAAGAAACTACATAGTCACATAAATGTTGTGTAAGCATTTGTAGGGGTGACTTAAACTCTTCACTGATAGCTCTGTACTGGAAGTGGAAACAGTCAGGTCTGAGTACAACATGTACATCACTGTCTACACCTCTAGCTTCAGATATAAGAAGTATACCAACCTTCTGACTTATACAACAGTGTCCACAGCAAACAAGCATGGGCCCCACTCTGGAAATCTGAAAGGGCTACGCCTATATACCTTAGCAATTTATAGCATTGGGTTGCAATGACAGTGAGTACTGCAATTACCACACAGCAGGCTGTATGCATTTACCAAATGCTGGGCACCAGTTGGTGCAGAGGGCATCACATGCCCATGCACAGATACCTATAAAAGCAGACTGTACTTGCTATCCCCACATGCAATCATTACATTGCACGTGTCAGAGACTATAGAACTCCTGGAGAGTAGTGACAAAAAATATTACTTAATAAAGAAATATTTAATTAAGTAAAAAATATATATACTTAATTACTAACTAAAAATATTAATTAAGAAAAAAAATACTTAATAACCAAAAATAAAACAAGTAAAAAAAAACTTTACTAAATAAAAAAAAAAAAAAGTTGTCAAAGCATACACAGACGGACCTGAAAGTGACAAACAGGTATGTAACAGATATGTAGTTACCGGCAAGTAGTAGATATTTATGAATAGTACTGTACATACTCTGAAACATGCATATGTGGCAGCAGTAGGTATGTATGCACTGATGCCATGCATAACTACTGCCATAGACAAATTAGTGTGTAGTTGTGTGCAGTGGAACAGGACTGTGACATATGTAGCTCAGCATTATATGTCAAACATCTGAACATGTTATCCATGGTCTGTACAGTACTGCATATAATGGCAGTTTGGGGGAGTAGTGCAAACACCTATATAAACTTGGATGTGACAGAGTAAGACATGCATGATAGTCACATAATGTGTAGCTTAGCATTGGAAACTGCTGTACCAGGCTAGTATAGTAATGTAGCATTTGCAGCTATATATACTCCCTGTACTATTACTGTATGCACACATGTGACAACTGTCCATGTTGTAGCAAGGCCCAACAGGTCATCCGTGAGGTGTACAGACTTACAACAGTGTGGACCTTGTGTGTGTATGGCACACACATATGGAGAGATATTTATGTGTCCGATATATTAGCATCTGAACATGTGCATAGTGCAAGGGACATACTGCAACTGTTTGTGAAGGGTGGACATTTATATGTTGGTGCAGGTTATGTGCATATTTATATGTAGGTTGTAGTGTGTGGCAAACAAGACAGCATACAGTGCTGGCATATGACATGTGGTGTTTAAACGCTGTGGGTATGATTTGTTAGGTTTTAGTCTTCCAGACAGGGGGTCCTGCTAAAGATACATGGGCTGAGAATACCTTCCATGCATTCTGCACAAGACTGCGCAATAGCATTACATAACTGTATCCCTCTCAACCTTTGCATAATTGATATTCCCACCATGAAAGGTGGACTGTATATGTGCCTATATGTATATTTATATGTACACCAATGGATGTTCATATGTACACTCAAGCTCAATGTTGTAAACGTATTGCCATCCCTTTTGTTAAAAACCCTGTACCCATGAACTACCACATAGGTGGTAGTCTACTCAACACCGAAAGTGTGATAAGAGACTACGGGACACAGGTGGACAGTAGTGTCCCTTTTGATAATCACAGTGCCACACTAGTCATGTAAACTGTGTACGGTCCACATGTCATCAGAAAAGGTGTGTCATCCATGGAAAAAGAGGTCAGTGTTCCACTCTACTCATCAGTCATAACACCCATCATAGAGTACAATGGCCCTGTTGGTATGTACCTCAGAAGACATCTACAGCAACTATAGACACCAGACACATACCTCACAAAGAGTATTACCAGACTCAAACAGATGCCCTATGCAGACTGTCTTACAAAACCACAGCTACACTGTGGCGCATACCGCCTACCCAGAGGCAACCTCTGCCTAACATACAAAGCTATGCCAAACCCACAGGTGTTGGACATGCTCCACATAAACAGATTAAAATCCATACAAGCTACACACTGTACTGATCTAAACCTTGTAACGTCAAAAAGCAGAACATGCTGGCGTGGTACATTATCATCTCAGACACATACCATACTCTGGAACTAACTACCTATCAATAGCAAATGAAGGTCCTCATTAGCAGTTGTCATGAATAATCATGATGATTGGATGTGAGATAGGAAACACAACCTGGGAATCACCTCTGTGGCTCTGCATGACAGGGGCACATGAACCTAAATTACATGGGTGTTGAAGGGCAGGGTACCATATGGCTAGGCTTCCATAGGCCCTATGGATAATAGCCTATTATCTACCTAGGACCCGATACACAAACACATGTACTTGTTACATTACTTGCTATGTAAGGTTGACTGGGTGTGATGGTGAATGTGTAGGTGAATGTGTCAAAGTTGTGTATATGTGTGATAGCCTAGTGGGAAACTGTTTATATCATGGTATGTAGTGTTGTAGCTCTGATCCCAGCAAAAGATACTTATGCTATTGCTAGGCAGGAAAAGCAGTATGGCATACGGTGTGACGTAGTCCCATGGTGTTGACTGGAGTATGCCATTGTAGGCTAAAGCAGTACATGTATGCTTATTGATTGTTAACACTAGTGAATACAAATCCCGTATGAACTGTAGTACTACCTGAAGCTGTAGGCCTAAACAGCACAGTATGGTGTATATCCACTTTGCTTGGAAATGCTGTTTTGTTTGTTACCTGTAGTCCTCACACATTACATACCTCAGGCATGAGGTTTTGTAAGTGCTGACACACAGTACTGTATGGTACACAGGTAAAACTCATCTGGGTTGTCATACCTTTGTGTCTTGTAGGTATGTCTGATGTATGTGTGGGTATGCCTGTAACATGGCCTCAGTGGTATGTCACAGGATATAAGTGCATATCTAGCAACATGTATAGTGTAGTACAGCAGTATGCCACCTATATTGATGAATGTGCACATATGTTACTGAGGGGTTTGCTGTCAACAAGTAGCGTGATACTGGTAGTACTGTAACTGTACTTTACATTCATTTCAATGGATGACAAATGTCTTTATGCATTAGCTTCATATATACCTCCTGTAGCTAGGTGGTGCAATGTGTCACATACAGTGTGCCATGTACTGTTGTATAGTCTTACATACTGGTTTCACCTTGTTACTGTGCAGAACATGGTTTGGTATATAGTATGTGCCAAGCACTGTCAGGCAGTTGTGGGCTGAGCAGTGATATGTGGTATTAAAAGTGTGTATCTACTGACAGCCAATAGGTTGCTATATATGGCATTTCATTGATGTCTGTACTTTAGAATGTTAAGTGTGCCACATGACTTGCTCACAGTTACTGTTTTATTGTCTTCCAGGGACATGTCTCACAATAGAAAACCCGCGTATTCCCCTGAGGAGGAGGAAGTCATCCTAGATGCCCTGATACAACATCACAACCTGCTGTTCTCTAGAACCAGCCAGGACCAGCATGGGTGCACTGCACTGTGGCAGGATGTTGTCCATCGGGTGAATGATGTAGGCATGCATAACTGGACCTATGAGCAGGTACGCCATCACTGCAGTGATTTAATCAGACATGTCCGGCAGCATGCCTCCGATGTCCACAGACAACAGCTTGCCACAGATGGTGGTGCAGCAACACATCCACCCCTCACCAGAGTGGAAGATCTGCTCCTCAGCATGGTGGCTCCTGGCCAACCAGTACAACAGACATGTGTCATCATGGAGGCCGGAGTCACCCAGCACGTCGACTCAGAGCGTGCAGGTAAGATGGGATATCTGTAGACTACTGTTAGCTCGATTGTTAGAACATGCATTTATCAGATGTGTACTGTGTATTCAGAAGATGTGGAGCCTGGTGTCATGCAATACTGATAATTTGGAACATAATCTGTATGCCTGTCACTGTCAACTGTTGTACTACTGTAAAATTGCAAACACACAGCAGCAATGCCATAGTTGTTGACACTGACAAACTGTCTCATGTCCTTGTAGGTCCCTCTGGTGTGATAGCAAGACAGCAGGCCCATGCTGGTGAGTGTTCTACATTTAATATAGCATATAACATGTGCATGTCATAGGAGAGTTGTAGGCCATATACACATGTAAAACACCTACACATAATGCATGCTCTGCATGTTCTCTGTGGGACTATGCACATCCCAGTAGCATGAGTAGCTGCCTCAAACACATTCAATACACAGAGCATCCCAACCAATTGTGGTACACTGTAGTGGACATTGTATAGGCAGAGTCAATACACATGCACACAACATACACCACTTTGTCATATGCAGTAAGTGTTGATATGATACACATGGCTTATGTAGACACCTGCTGTAAGGTTATACTCCAGTATCCAAAATGTCATCAACACAGCCTACATACTATACCTGAGGGGTAGAGGCCTATCATGGGGTGGTGTGACATGCTTCAACACACAACACATTCATGTTAGGCAATGCTCCCTATTGAACACCTTACATACCCATGTAACAACTGGCTGTGAAATGGTTAATGTAGCCAAAGTGGTGCAGGTCAGGTACAGCAAGATAGTTGCCAGTGTGGCATACATTACTGGCCTTGAGTGACCACATGATGCTGCCTGATGATGGCTCATGGTACTACACTACATCCAGTTACAGTAACTACAGTACTACACATAGCATTCATTGCTATACACCTGACAGTTGTGTGCATCCGGCCATGGTATGTATACCTATGAGTGATGGTGCACAGGACATTGGAAAGCGTTTTAGACTTGCACAACAATGTTGTGTCCATGTACATATTGTGTTCCAGGGTGAGGCCAATCATTGAAAAACACACATGCATCAAAGACATGTATACTGTTTTCAGGAAGGACTCTCTACACTCGCACTGCATGCTGTTGAGCAACACACATCCTGCATGCTGACGTGTGATAGGACTCTTTGGCTTGTGATACTGCACTCCACCATCAACCACTAATGAGTATGTTTTGTACTGCTGTTGGTGTGTGTGTGTGTGTGTGTGTGTGTGTGTGTGTGTGTGTGTGTGTCAACTTGACTGAGTAGTGTATTTGTGTGCATGTGTTCATGTGTGCATGTGTTCATGTGTGCTAACATCCTGTACAGATTGTAAAGTGTGTTTCCTGTCTCCCTCTCACAGGTGCTGAGGTATTGTTGGATGAGTGCAACAGGGAACCTGAAGTCACTGCCACAAATAGTGGACATGATGATACATGTGTTGTGGCACAGGCAGGTTTGACAGGGTCTGTCGTTGGTCCGCCAATTGACAGTACACAGCTTTCCACCCCATCTATGTGAACACTCATACTGCCAATACATCCCTCAACACCAATGGCCTTAGCTGAGGAACAGCATACAGTAGGCATTGACCAGGATAGTGTGGTATCTATGGCACATGCAAACCCACACAGCAGCTATACCCAGACACCTGGAACGGTACCACATGGTCATATGTTCAGGGGTTCTCGTGGGAGCACTGCTGGTCGTAATGCCCCTGGCAGACGTGCCCCCACAGGTCTCACAATCTCAGGTATGTTCTGGGCTGTAATGCAGGCACAGGCAGGTATGGAACGGTACACCAGGCAGGGACTAAGGGCACAGAGGGCTGATAACACCACTATCAATGACAGTATCCGTGACCTTGCCGGTGCCATCCGTAATTACACCGAGGTCATTGATAGACATTGGGGGGAGACACTAGATGTCCTCCGGAATGTAATGTCCATGTGCCAGGACAGTGCAGGACAGCTGAGATGTCGATGTGGACGTATGCCAGCAACATCATCAGCTGGCAGTCGTCGCGGATGACACACAAGTCCCAGCCGCTCCTGTAGTGGCAGTACCAGACCCAGCAATGTTGGGGCTGGGCTGTCAATAGACCATCCTAGACGACCATGTGCATGTGACTCTGGCCAGTCCCAGCAGGGACATGGGTCCAGTCGCCATCCCTCTGCCTCTGATGATAGTACCCAGTCTGGCTTAGTACCCGATACTGTCCGTGGCACCCCTCCCAGGCACAGGTACTGTGTCCGTGGCTGGAGACAGTGATCTGTACAGTCTGGCAGGTACAGTCTGTGGCTGTCCCACAACCTGCCGTATGTGGCAGCCACAAGGTGGAACTGTGTGCATGCAGACACACACACATAAACCAAACACCTATTTCTAACACATACACACACACATTACATCAACACTGACCCATACTGTACTGTTGTCCCTCACACACACACACACACACACACACACACACACACACACACACACACACACACACACACACACACACACATGTCGATTGGATGGGTCATTGTCGGGCTCTGGCAAACCAATAACACACCCTGTGCCTATGATGAAACTATGCCACCTCCTGTCATCTGTGACATGCAGGAACAGGCTAACATGGTGCTGATGCACAGGGTGACCTAATAGCAGTGTAGCAATGTTAGCATGTTGTCAACAGTAAAGTGTAATGATATCCTTGTAGGTATATCTGAGCAGGCATGATGCATTAAAGCTATAATTATCAATGTAGTATTGTTTACACCAGTGTTAATTCCAGAATTGTATTGTCCACCCATGTGCCACTTGGCTGATGTGTGTGGTACTGGCAGCATGTGTTGGTGAGTGGACGGTACGTGTGTGATGTGTGCAGTACAGACTTGCAGGTCTACATTTGTGAACATGTTGGAGGTGCACTGTCTGCATGTACGTGCATAGTGGACACATGGAAAGGGTGACATGCCCTGTATTACACAGTGTTAACACTTCATATTTCCTATTGGTGGCCAGTATGCATTTTACTACACATATGTTACAACTTGGGTACACATTTGTGTATGACATGGTTTGACACTATGCTGTGGGTGATACTGTTAATATCAGTCATTGGTTTGCATTCTGGTAGTATACATAACCTCAACAGCCTGATTTTAACCAATCATTAGATGATGTCTTGACAACTGACACACAGATGTAGGATACACAGTAGCATTTGAATCCTTCCGGTACTATACAGTAACCAGTGGTATTGACCGCCAACCATTCCTGGGACCACTTCTGTTTGGCATGTAGCCGTCCTAGGTACAAGCAAACACACTAGGAATATGACCGTCCACATCTGGTAATGCATACAGTGGCCTACAATGCATTCTCCGGATGAGACACCTATCCTCCACAAGGGTATCATACAGACAGATACCTGTTGACCAACCCATGCTGTAAAGCTATAAGCCAACTATAGCATAGTCATCCACATTTACTATACATAGTATCCTGACAGTACCACATTGGTAGTAGCCCACAACATGTAGCAGGGGTACCGATGTGTACATATAGCCACATGTTATGTCATCTGTCCTTTGGTATTCACATTTCCAGATGTATGCTGATGTCCCTCAGTGTCCCTCAGTGTATCACATAAGCAATAAGGGGTCCGTATGCATATCCATAGAGTTGTTGTCCACCTATAATGAATGCCCATTATTGACAGACTGTGTTGTGTTTGAACATGTCTGAAATATACCCCAGGCATGAACCTTCACTCACACTATTCTGTAGAAACTGTCATGGGTGTGTGTGACACAGATGACCTAGGCCACAGATCACTACAGTGGCTGGCCTTGTCACATACATGCATATGTGATCTAAGGTCTGAGAAGCAGCAGCACAAACTGTCAATGGTAACAGATGTATTCGTGTAGAAAGCAGGCTTCACACCTATGAACTAATTGAGGTCACATGTACATATATGTATTTGCCACACAGTTAGCAATTGAGGTCACATGTACATATATGTATTTGCCACACAGATACCTGAAGTGTGCAATGCACATACTGTTGTTTTACTGATATGTCATACAGTAGTAAAAGCAAAACCCACAACACATTGACCAACAGTGTCTCACACACACACACACACACACACACACACACACACACTCAGCAATTGCAGGATTCAAACCCCTACCTAACTATGTTATGATACTAGAGAGATGTGCATTAACACGACACGCTATATGCTTTACTGGGAGTTTTCATTTCCACTGCTGTATATGTGGGATACTGACATCATCAGACTTGCCAAAGAAAAATTTTCCTCTTTTAATGTGTTTTCCTAGACTCCAAAAAGGGAACTCCTCTCAAAGGAAATTACACCCATACACCCCCCCCTCCACACACACACACACATACTCAGCAATTGCAGGATTCAACCCCTACCTAACTATGTTATGATTCTAGAGAAGTACGCATTAACACAATGCGATATATGCTTTACTGGGTGATTTCATTTCCACTGCTGTATTTGTGGGATACTGACATCATCAGACTTGCCAAAGAAAAATTTACCTCTTTTAATGTGTTTTCCCAGTCTCCAAAAAGGGCACTCCTCTCAAAGGAAATCACACACACACATACACCCCCCCACACACACCCACTCAGCAATTGCAGGATTCAAATCCCTACCTAACTATGTTATGATACTAGAGAGATACGCAGTAACGAGACGTGCTATATGCTTTACTGGGAGCTTTCATTTCCACTGCTGTATTTGTGGGATACTGACATCATCAGACTTGCCAAAGAGGAATGTACCTCTTTTAATGTGTTTTCCCAGTCTCCAAAAAGGGCACTCCTCTCAAAGGAAATCACACACACCCATAAGCCTAACTAGCCCGGTCTGCAAAGATATGGAGCGTATTGTCATGGAACTCATACACAAAGACATCGGGAACCTACAGACACTGGATCCTACCCAATTCGGCTTTGTTGTGGGCAGATCTTGCCTCTTCAACCTGGTCGACTTCTTTAAACAGTTACCAGGTCCATAGACGTAGCGAAGGTAGTCCACACAGCTTACCTGGACCTCGCAAAACCCTTCTACACAATACCCCACTCGAGCATCATACATAAGCTCACCAGCTTCGATATCAACACATATGTCACAAGATGGATTGCTAACTGGATCAGGGATAGCACCCACATGGTCAGTATTGCAGGTGCCATGTCTGACTCTGCACCGGTTACATGTGGCGTCCCACAAGGCTCAGTCCTGGGACCTCTCTTGTTCAGTATATATTTCTCTGACATACAGGCTAACACAGGAGGAATATGGCTGACCATGTTCGCAGATGACTGCAAACTGGGTGCCATTATCGACTCTCCAGCTGGCACAAGCATCCTCCAAAAGGGTCTCACAGAGATGGATAACTGATGCCAGAGCCATGGCCTACAGCTAAATGCCATTAAATGCATAGTCATCCCGTTTGGGAATAACAAAGTGCCCACACATTACCACATAGGTGGTAATCCATTAAGTATGGTAGGAGTTATTAGGGATTTGGGGACACAAGTAGTTAGTAATCTCGCCTTTGACAATCAGGTTGCCAAAGTGGTTAGACAGACCTTCTATATAGCCCACCTTTTCCCAAAAGGTTTCACATCTAGATCAAGTGAGGTCATTGTGCCCCTATACACATCAGGCCCATGATTGGATACAATGCCCCATTTGGGATGTACCTTACCCGACACCTGCAGCAACTGTAATGGCCACAAAAGTACCTCACCAAGTAGATCTAGGTCAGCTAAAGTAACTCCAGCTCTACTCAGTCGCTTACCGCCTACTCGGATGTGATCTGTGCCTGTTGTTTAAAGCCATGTCCAACCCAGAATTAATGGACATGCTCCACCTCAGGATATCCGAATCCCTTAGAGCTACACGCTCCAGGGACTTAAACCTCAGCACATTTATTAATAGGACATGCTGGAGGGACAGATTCTTATCCCAGAGGCTCCCCTCACTCTGGAATGAGATCCCAGTCCCGCATAGGCAGAGCCCCCCACTGACCCCCTACAGGAGACATCTTGACGAGTGGATGGGTGAACGTATGTTTACCCCTGGGATCTCTTCTGGGTCCCTGCTAGACAGAGGCAAAATAAACTAAACGTAAAAGGGCTATCTTGTGTGACCTACTATTCACAGGTACAGTCTACTAATCTAACAAGGTAGCAAAAGCCAAACACACTCTGGCTAGGCTTATAAATGCCCTAGGGCAGATAGCCTAGTATCAACCTATGAACCTATGATAATGTTCGGGATGCACATTGTTTATTGATGATACTGATTGCAGGTTTTTTATCTTCTTTGCTTTCCCACTTTCTATGAACAACCTAAGTATCTGCAGAACATATTTGATTATGATAGGGTTCCACTATATTATATATGTGTCTGTTGTCATATAACTGTGTGCACAAGGTGGATTGGTGAATAGTGAGAGGTTCCTGGGTTAACACATGCAACTGCCGGATATGTGTGGCCCACTGCTGTACTCAGACATGGCCTAAGTGTGTGAGCATGCCCAGTTTGGCCTTTCATTGTTTTGTTACCTGACATTTGTCTCATTTATTCAAGTGTGTGAGCATGCCCAGTGTGACCTTTCAGTATGTTGCTGTCTGAAGTCCACTACATTTGTTGATGTGTGTGAACATGACCAATATTAACATTTATACTATATGTGTGTTGAAAATCAGGTTCAATTCTTACTGCAGGGCTCACCTTTGTGTCATAACTCGACAGGGATTATGCTGTGCCTGCAGGGTTTCCATGAGATACTTTGCATAGACTTATCAACATTTCTTCATACAGTCTGACCAGTGAAATACTGTAATGGTTTAGTGGTTCAGTACTATGACTATAGTGCACAGTATCCTGGGTTCGAGGCCTATCACTACTTTATATTTTCATACTGAGCAGACCAGACTGCTTAAGGGCCAGTAGAGCAAATATGAGCATGTTGGCTTTTGTTCAGCTATGCCCAACTTAGACCAAGCTTGTCCAACATTGCTCAACATTAACCAACATTGCTGAACATTGCCCGATATTGCTCAACATTGACCACAGTTTTGCTAGTTAGTGTGTGCAATTTTATTTACATATACTAAATGGTGGTAAAGTCTGCTTTATATTGCTTAACACATGGCAATCATGCCTCAGGTGGTGCTGCAAGGCTGCCTATGTCGGATGCACATACTACACTCCCTATACATGTTTGAAAACAGGTAGTGTCAAGTTAGGCATCCCTTTTACTATATGTGCGTGTCAGAGAGAGGTATAATTTCCAGGGTTCCTACTGAGCCAGTGTATGTGCTATGTGTTGCCTCTTTGCCAAGGTCAAAGCATACTGGGCACCCCTCCTTCTGCCTACTAGGGCAGGCTCAGGTTGTTCCTCCTCCGAGTCACGTTCTGCCTGTGATGGCCTTGGCAATGGTGGGGGGCTGTTTGGCCTGGGCCTATGCTGCTCCTGCTGCAGCTGTTTTCGCAGGATCATAGTATGTAGCATAGCACATACCATGACAATTTGGGTACATGTAGTTGGTGAGTACTGCAAGGCTTCACCAGATGTGTCCAGGCACCGGAACCGTGACTTGAGCAGCCCAAACACACGCTCGATTACATTTCGTGTTTGTGCGTGTGCCTCATTATGGTGTTCCTGTTCAGGTGTGTGTGCGTTTCTGATGGGTGTCATCAGCCACGGCTCCAGTGCATAGCCAGCATCCCCTACTAGGTGACCATGAGGGATGTCCCCATTGGCAAATGTCTGGTACAGCTGTGTCAGATGCCAGATATGGGAATCATGGTAGCTTCCAGGGCAGCCAGCACACACATTCAGTATTATGCCCTGGGCATCACACACAACCTGGCAGTTGATGGAGGGGAAGCCCTTGCGGTTAAAGTAGACCCTACCCTGCTCACCGGCTTGTGCTTTGATGCGTATGTGCATGCAGTCTATTGCACCCACTACCTCAGGGTATTCCGCTATTTGCGGGAAGAGACGTATATTGCTGGCCAATACCTCACGGGAAATGGGGAAAATATACATGATCACCGACATTTGCTGACATGGCATCCAGAAACTGGTGCAGTACCCTGGATGCTGATGCCTGTGATATCCTCATCATATCACCTGTTGGTCTCTGGAAGGTACCTGTTGCTAATATTCTTAGGCCAACACATACCTTGGGTTCCACTGGGATTGGTTCCCCTCTGTTGGTTCTGTGTGTGAGGCGTGGCCTGCACAGCTCAACAATTTGCTGCATGAGGTCTCTGTCCACTCTATAGTGCTCTGCTATCTCCAGCTCATGTAGTCCCTGATAGGTTACCCTGGGCCTGTACACTCTTCTCCGTCTCCTCACTGTGGGTTGTCCAGCAGCATTCGCATTGTCACCACCCTCAGCATGTTGCATATGTCGCCTTATAACAGCAATGGCAGCCCCTAACATTTCTTTGTCTCAGTAAAGCTTTTTCAGTTTTCACTTCTATTAGCTTACTGCAGTGTCTCTGAGAGAAACATAGTGGAATGTTGTTTGCAGAGTTTTAAGTGCTGGGCTGGGCTGGACTAGTGTACTGCCTGTGTAATTGCCTGATTCTGATTGTTATCACCTGCTAGCTCTGCTAGTACTCCCTGGTTAACTTCCTAGTATTTGTTGTGCTTCCTTTTCCCTTTCTGTTTCCTCAGGGGGGGCAGTGCCACGCACACAAGTGCAAACACGCTCACACCAGCTCACACGCGCGCACACATGCTTACATGGACTAAAATTAAGAAAAAAAGCCAGCACCTCGAGTGGTTCCAATGCATATGATTTATTGTATAAGAACTAGACCGGTTTCAGCTATTCAAGCTTTCATCAGTAGTTGAAAAACACAAAGACAAAGCTGCCCCTTATATATCCATGAGAAAGCAATGACATCACTTCCTGTCCAGGAAGAAAAAACAATGATTATATCACATTTAATGATTGTAAAATTATAGCATATATAAAGCACATACAATATGTGTGCATAGATTTAAGTTGTCCATCAGAGGCTATACCAAACCATCCAATATATAAATAATGAAAATATAAGATGAAATAATACCTTAATGTTAAGGAGTAGATGAATATTGTGTGAGAATGAAGACAATGGACACCTGAAGCATAGTCAGTGATGTTGAAATAAGTAAGATTTCCACTATGATCAAAAAATCTGGTTCGATGGAAAAAACTGATAATGACAAGTGCATGAAATATTAGTAAAAAATTCTTTACATTTTGTCATTAAGTCCTGGTGGGAAAAGCCCACCCAATTTAATTATCCATCTTTTCTCTTTATTGTTAAGGATCTCATGCCATCCTGTTTTGAATGCCCTATTTCCAATGATATTATCAATAATGCAGAATGCTTTATGGTGTGTCTATATAAAGCATTTGTAGATCTGCAGTTCCTAATGTCCCCAGATGTTCTGATATCCTTATTGTCTGGATGTTTGGCCTACATAGAAAGCCTGGCATGTGCAAGTAGCCAAATAAATAATCCAGTCAGAACTGCAGTTCCCAAAAATTGTCATATCATGTACCTGGCCAGTGTTCTTGCTGGTAAAACTTTTTGTTTTGAATATATAATCACAAAACTACAGTGGCCACAGGGATATGTGCCCACTAATTTGTCTCCTGTTAAGGTTCTCTGTATAGCAGTGTTGTCATGCATAATGTTCCTTTTATAATGACAATGTTTTACCCTTCCTGTAAGAGAGTAGCAACGTCCCCTAGATAGCAATGTGTGTTGATAATGTTAAATCTAGCTTTGTTCTTATAGATTTGATATCCTCTATCCAAGAATCTTTTGGTCAGATCCTCATGATGTCTGTTGAGATCCTGTTCAGAGGAACATATTCTTTTGATTCTTGCTAAAACGCGTGCACACAAGTGCATACGCTCTTACACACATTTCAACAACCTTAGACATTCTTACTCTGGCTTAAACGCACGCACACAGACGCACACACAGTCTTACTCGGATGTACGGGCGTGCACCCATGTGCAAACATGTTGCAAGCACTTCTACAAGAAACTTTAGTGTTATCCACGACATACACCTTCAATTTCTTGCCTTTATCTAGGATACCTGTTGACACACCTCTTCCAGTGATGAGTAACTGACAGCAAACACATGCCACCCTGCTCCAATGAGCTTCACTTCTTTCATACATACCCCCCCTCTTGATGTCACCTATCTTCTACTCTGATACTCCCCTTATCCTACTCCTGCACTCCACTGACTGTGCTCATTTGCTATGCAAACTTGGGATTCACTATCCTTACCCTCATTTGCATAAGATTGCCTACTAATGCTTGGTTACATCTCTTGGACTGAGCATCCCCCCTTAGCAACCTCTACTCGGTAGCCATGTTGTCTTCGGCCTGCCATTCCCTTGCATTGTAAATTAAGAATTACAGTAAAATCCACATTTGTGGATTTTAATTATTGGTTTTCTGGTTTTTAGAGCGCAGCATGTTTGCACGACGCTGCGCTACACTTAAACTTCAGAGATCGGGATAAAAAAAATTATTTTATTTTTATTTTGCATCGGTGAACATTGCCAATGGCTATATTTTTGGCCATTGGCATGCTTCCTCAACTGGATGCATCCTTTTTTTGGAGCTGTCACGGCTCCATTTTGCTATTTGCAGAACGGTACTCAGTTGTCAACGGAGTACATTTCTGCAAATAACACTACTCTTACTCGGACATGTTCGGGTTTCCTGGATCGCAAATTTACCTCATTTGCATAGCTTTCGCCTGCAGTTGAGGTAATTTGCATATCCTAGCCCTGTCCATGTAAGAGTCATTTTAGGAGCTCTGTTGCATGTCCCTACTGGCTGTTCATGTTGGCTGCATGGAGTCTTACTCTACTCTTAGACTCCGTGCAAGCCTTCATGAATCCGGCCTAGTGTTAACATGATAATTGGACTTAGTTTTGTTTTAGCTTATACTGTTACCTTAATGTCAAACTCAGAAGATGGCAGTAATTTCTTTGTGTTTGTAAACTCTTCGTCTTTTAGCTACTAAGGATAGAAGAAGTTATATGCAGTGTTAAGCGGCTTTCTTTTTATAGGTGTAGTTCATTTTTGGGTCTATATTAGTTCATCAAATACGTAGTCATGCATGGTTAAACAGCAAAATTTTTCCCAAGGTTAAAAACCACTGGGCCATCAGCACAACTTTGCCATTTCCCCACCATAGTGTGATTTGGGAGTTGGCATATATAACTGGGGGAGTGTGGTTTGCAAAGCTCCCCACTTGGTGGGTTTGATTTGGTGCAGTGTGAGTACTAGAGGGTGAGTGGTTCCTAACCCTGGGAAAAATTCCGGGATTCACTGCAATGAATTTCGCTGTTTAGCCTTCTTTGAATACTTATTCGACAAACACATATTTCTATGAATTAATATAGATCTTTCATTTTTTTGGGTCCCCATTATGGCTTGGAATAATGGGAAAAACTGTTAAATAGGAAGGTTGAAAGAACTGAGAGTAATACATTTCTAGAGATATTAAGTGTGTTGTATGGCATATGAGGACCTGACAGTTACTTTTTTGAAGTACTTGGGGATTTTTTGATGGTGAATGGTGATATTGGCACATTCACTGATTACCCTTTCAGTAGCTTTCCTTAATTGGATGTAGCTATGTGGCTAGAACCTTTTTTTGTGGCAGTGCTACATTAGGGAGGGCTGTAGGATTGACCAGTACAGGTATGACCATGTGACCATCCTTTAAGCTGTGGAAAAGTCATCAAAATTGATTCTGAAGGATAGGACTGATATATCATTCTACTGGGCCATCATTATCAGGGTACCAATCAAAATGTGCTCATAAGTAGGCAGAGTAACCTTGGTGATCCTCATAATTTATAGTGAGTGGGACCTTGCAGAATTTGTTTGAGTGTTAATGTAATATATGGCTTTAGTACAACCTCTGATTTGTTACTGTCCCCGAAGCATTTAGAAAACTGCAGTGAATAATTTGCATAACTATGTATGAATGAATGGTAAGGGCAATACTGGATACGAGGATGGAATCTATTGTTGGGATCAGGTGTCTGGTAAAAAGGCATCACTTTATGGTGAGCACTCCCAAGAGAGAGCAGTGGGGGTACAGTTGTAGTGAAACTGGCAATCAGAAAGGAGGAATATCTCTGGAAATGACACATTTAATGGCCGTAGCAAGTTGGGCAGACAAGGTTTGAAGAAATGCTGCACATGGATCCATGGCAGGTTATGCTAATAACGTACAGGAAACTGGTCAGTCCTTACTTAGTCACTTTACACAGTTCGTGGGGAAGATCGAAAGCAGAACATTTCGTTAGTGGGGAGAGGGTAACAGTGGTGCGGTGGTTGAACTTTTTATCTCATAGATCCAATTTCAGAGTCCAGTCCTGACCTCTGGTCATAGCCTATCTGGAGTTCACATGTTTTCCCATTGTTGCTGGGCTTTTCTTCAGATTTTCTGTCTCTCACATCCCAACTTCCCAAAAATGTGCTGGCTGATTGGCTACACTAAATTTTCCATATCTATTGTGTTAACTCTTGCCCTTGTAGCCAATTCTTGGCTAAAGGGATCCAAGAAGCTTCAGTTCTCTGACCCAGAATAAGGTACATTGCAGGCAGTAGAGAAACAAAGGTGATCAGTGAAACGGGAAGGGCTGTAAGGGCAGCCTGTGGGATATTGACACACACACACACACACACACACACACACACACACACACACACACACACACACACACACACACACACACACACACACACACGCACACTTTAAATGCAGGAATGGATAGGTGAATTATTGTAGCAATGTGAATATTGTTAAAGTGTTGTTATAAATATCCGTGGCAGTAATGCACAGACAGAAAATGGAGATCATGGGTGTGGGGTACTGAAATACCTGTGGCACTAGTATGCACTAGCTGAAGGGGTAGATGGGTAGGAGACTATGTGCAACTTAACAACTTAAGAGAGTGACATAAACAGAACAAAGGTTGGTATATACAGACAAAGGGGTTATTGTTCAATCCATAGCAGTTATATGCACAAACTGAAGTGAACTATATGCAGGGAGTTATAGTAGTAGCTTGGGACAACGATGCACAATCAGTAAAGGAAGTGTGTGTCTGTGTGTGTATGTATTTGTGTGTGTGTGGGGAGGGGATAAGTATTGAAGAAGCTTGAGGAGGTGACCACATAAATTAAGTTGTTACTGTAGACACCTGAGGCTATGAGAGGAGTTGGGTGAGTGAATTTATTGTAGAGTCACGAGTCACTAACACACACACGTGCACACCCACATACATTTTGGGAAGAAGGCATTTGTAGCAAAATGGGGCTGTTGTGTACACACATGCATACACTAGATGTGAGCTTTGTTGGGGCAGTTATTGTGTAAGTCTGGGTTAGTGACATGCACATCCTAAAGTGAGTATGGGCACTTACTGGGAAACATCATTTTACCTTTTAAATGAAACAAATATATATGTGTGCACATGAAGGTAGATGTACATTCACACACATTCTGACCATGATGATTGTTGAGGTCTGTTGGCAATTTTCTTTATATAAGAAAGTAAGAAGTGTTAGAAATACTGTGGGGGTAACTTTCTCAGACTATCAGATTAGGAAAGAGGTTTAAAGCTATGAGCTGATAATCAACTTCATCCTGTAGTATTGGGTTTGATTCCTTAGTCTCCAACTGAATTCTTTGTGATGCTGGTAAGCCATCTAACCAGTCAGGGGTCCCTTGCCTACTCTGAAACTGGACAGAACCCAGTTAAACAACTTAATTACCAAAATATAGAAACACAGAGTATATATTGCAGAAATTAATATAGCTGTCTAGATTGCTGTTGTCTTTGATATTTGGTCGGCAAGTTTAAGTTTATAATGTTTTTTCCATTGCAAAAACCATCCGACAGCAGCACTGCTGTTCATAAAGTTTCTGCAGATTGCATCAGTGTGAGGAACGTTATTTCTGTGGGGGATTATTTAGACTGTAAGGAAAGTTTTTTTACATGTTTTTTAATACTTTTAAGATGCACATGTTTTGCTGTGGCGTGATCTGACTTTCTGTTATATATGTAGGGTTACTGCATATGCATTTTGTGGAATTTTGTGTGTGTGTGTGTGCATTCTTCTATGATTCTGTCATCAAATATTGGATGCTTCAAAGAGCGAATGAAAAAAGCAACTATTTTAAAGTGGATCTAAAATGATCAAATTAAAAAAAAATGCACCTCCATGTGGTGGCTTTATCCCCACATTCCCGGTAATTATATATACCAACTCTGAGATCACACAACATTGGGATAAAGGCTCACTGCTTTAACACAGCTCTTTAACACAGCTCCACAGTGTTAAGTGACCAGCCACTGGTCTGCTGCATTCATCTGTGCAATCCGAGGAATCTGTTGCATTCTGCTAACCATAAGAACAATGTTATACTGTATTTTGCACTTTTGAACTGTATTTTTGCTCTATTGCTGATTTTTTTTTAAAACTGTTCTTGCTGATTTGTTGCACTTTTTGTCTCATCAACTGGGAGAGCTACTCAAGCACCAATACACTGGCCCGATGCTTCCTGGAATTCATTAATTCCAATGCCTGGACCATCTCATTCTGACCCCCACTAGAGGAAGCAGAAAAAGGTTAAGTCCCAAAAAGTTGAGATCCCTCATCAAATCCTGTAAAGCCAGCTGTGAAGACAGAATTGCGGCAGACACTAAAAACAATCACAAAGCCTTCTATAATTATATCAAGAACCTCCACCGCAATACCCAGATTTGCTCTGAGTTATTGCACAATAGTACCTCCTATACTGAGCCAACAGATATTGCAACATACTAGCTGACAGAATCTGTGCCAACTTTGCCCCTCTTCCCCTCTAAAGGACCAATCATAATACCAGAAGAATGCCAGGCACGCAGCATTGCTGCAGCACAGGTTAAAGCTGCATTTTCCAAGGTCAAGAATACAGCTTTCATGGGACCAGATAATATCCCTGGGTGTGTTCTACATGAACTAGAATGTGAACTGGCACCACATCTGTGTGCCCTGTTCAGTCACAGCCTCACCTCAGGCTTTGTCTCTACTGAATGGTGCACTGCTACAATCATCCCTCTCCATAAAGGGGAAGCAACTACAGACCCTGGGAATTATTTCCCTATTAGCCTGATGAGTCTGATATACAAAGCTATGGAGGGCATCATCATGGACCTGATTAACAAAGATATGATAAATCTCCAAACTCTAGTGATTTGGCTTTGTGAAAGGGAGATCATGCCTGCTCAACCTAGTTGATTTCTTTGAGTCAGTCACCAGGGCTGTGGATGAAGGTAAGGCAGTGCATGCAGCCTACCTTGATCTGGCCAAAGCCTTTGATACCATTCTTACTTGGGAATTATTGATAAACTTATCAAACTAGGCATCTAGGTATATCACTAGGTGGATCGCAAATTGGCTCACAGATAGAACACACAGTGTGAAAGTAGTAGACTCCAAGTCAGACTGCTGACCAGTCATGAGTGGAGTTCCACAGGGATCTGTCCTGGGTCCTCTACTGTTTGGCATCTACTTCTCAGAAGTCCAGGCCAACACAAAGGGACTCTGGCTGACCAAGTTCACAGACAACTGCAAGCTGGGAGCCATTATTAACTCCCCAAGTGATGACATCCTACAGAAAGGCCTCACTGAGACCAATGACTGGTGTTGAAACCATGGCCTTAAGCTTAATGCCAAAAAATGTGTCATCATCCCCTTTGGTGAAAACTCAGTTCCCACTAATTACCACATCAGTGGGAGCGAACTGAAGGCATTATAAGAGATCTGGGGATGCAGGTTGACAGCAACCTCTCCTTCGACCACCACATTGCCACTGTGGTCAGAAAGTCCTTCTATGTGGCACATCTTATTACCAAGGGTTTTGCATCCAGGAAGAAAGAGGTCATTGTCTCTCTCTAATCGTCCCTCATTAGACCAATCATTGAGTATAATGCCCCATTTGGCATGTATCTCACTAGACACCTGCAACAGCTGGAGAGGCCACAGAAGTACCTCATGGAGAGGATCCTAGGCATTAAACACATGTCCTACACAGACAGACTCAAAAGACTCCAGCTGTTCTCTGTCTCATATCGCCTACTTAGAGGCAATCTTAGTTTGACTTATAAAGCCATGTCTGACTCATCTCTGTTAGAAATACTACATCTAAAGAAATCCCAATCCCTCTGCACCACATGCTCTAGAGATCTCAACCTCATTACCACAATCAACAGAACACGCTGAAGGGACAGGCTCCTCACCCAGAGACTGCCTATGTTCTGGAATAGACTTCTCATACATGTCAAACAGAGCACCTTGCTGACCGTCTTCAAGAAAAATCTTGATGAGTAGATGGGTAATAGAAAGTTCACCCTGGGGATCACTCCAGTGGCTCTACTTGATAGAGGCACTGGGAACTAACGTCAGGCGATACTATGCCAGGGCACTTCTATGGGCTAGGCTTGTAAAGGCTCCAGGGCCATTAGCCTAGTACACACCTATGAACCTATGTTGTAGCATAGACTAGATTCACACCTGATGAATCTGGTTCTGTTTGTTGAATGGATCATTAAACCAAGCTGTCTTTCATTGGAGAGGGCCCCCCTGCACCCTTGTGGCAGGAGAGTGCAGTCCTCATCTGATTGAAGGTTGGTGGCACAGGGCTCAGTTTTGAGCTTTTTTATTGGTTAAATTGTTTAATTCAGTTTGCACACTGTTGCTACATAAGTCCTGTGTTTGCGTGGGTTTGCACTTTTTAACAGAGCTCCACAGAGTTAGGTGACAAGCCACTACTCTGCTGTATTCATCTTTTTATGCATAGTGCACCTTTGTGCACCATTGTGTAGTGGGGGTAACCATTCACGGTTATAGACGCAAAAACTTTAGTAGATAAATTTTCCCTTACTAGCTGCCCGTGATTCAGCCAAGAATTCCTTAAATTGTGCTTACCTGCTCAGAGAGCACCTCAGCGGCACTTTTGCTCCATTAAACAGTCCCAAAACTTTCAAATCTAAAACAGCCTCATACCACTTAAAGAACCCCTGCTAGTATAGACCCTTTATAGAGCACCCCATTAGTATAGACCCCGTTTAGAGCACTCAGTTATACTACACCCCTCCATTTTCTCTCCTCGCTGTGAAAACAGGATTTAACCTAGCAATATGGAGGTCAGTTTCCCTCCATTTCTCCTACCAGCCTGATTAACATGGGTATCCTGAGGCAGTGTAGCAACTGCCTCATGTACGCTGACAACTCTTGGCTCCTAAATAACCCAAGTACAATTTATGAGAGATGCATCTACACCATCTACACTAGGATTCTGGAATCTTTGCTCTCTTGCGCACAGAACAGTAGCACTGAATAGGTTGTCAGCTGACATATTGCACCTCCTACTCAAACCATGCACTCAACACATAAACCATCATAAGCGGAGGTGCTTACCAGAAACTTATCTAAACACCAGAGACCTTCCAAACACAATCATGCTACACCTAATGTGGCACCTACAGCACTCAATGCACTTAAAAACACAAGCACGTGTCTCACCAAATAAGCCCCTAATGCAAGCACATCTAAACCAAATTGTTTAGTCATAGTTGACTCCATTGTGAGACACACAGAAGTGCAACTCACCAGGCTGGACAAGGAGAAGGTT
This sequence comes from Protopterus annectens, assembly GCF_019279795.1. Classification (NCBI taxonomy): domain Eukaryota; kingdom Metazoa; phylum Chordata; order Ceratodontiformes; family Protopteridae; genus Protopterus; species Protopterus annectens. The sequence goes on from NC_056729.1 coordinate 1,688,612,205, forward strand.
ACGGTCAGCTGTCGATCAGGTGCCAGGATCTGTCAGATCACACATGCACTCGAAGTCTCTCAACAACAAATACTGTTATGACTCTGTCATAGTTCATGTTAGTGTGAATGACTTGAGCTGTACTTCACTGGACTATATGAAGTGAGACATGACTGAGCTCTATGAATATGTGTCCCAGGTATGTTCCTAGCCTTGAGCAGCATGCTTCCCTCAAATGGGATGATACCACAATATAAACAGAAAATGATTGATTTCAACAATTGGCTTATTTTGTGGTGTCATTTTAAGGGGATCCAGTTCCTGTAAGCCTGGGATGACATGGCTGAGAGACCACGCTGCTTTCCCAGAGATGGTCTTCACCTGTCACCTCTAGGTATTCAGTTACTGGGTAAGGCACTTACCTCCCTTATAGTGCCTTTTTTTAGGCAACATCTCAAGAACAAAATTTCCAACATGAAAATTATCACTCAAAAATAAATGAAAGATTATGCTGCTAAATGCTAGGAGTATAAATCAGAAACTGCACTCTCTGGAAGCACTAGTCTCCCTGGAGGATGTTGACATCTGTATAGTCACAGAAACTTAGTTCAGGGACGCAGAGAGTACCTTGGCCTTGCAAGGCTACAATGCCTTCCACACTTTCAGACCACAAAATGAACGTGTGAGAACCAAAGGAAGAGGAGTATCTATCTTCATCAAAGATAAATACACGTCTAGACTGTTTAGACAAGAAAACTCCATGGAGTTAGTCCAAGTTCAATTAACTGTGGGTAAGACCCCCCTTCAAGTCATCATTAGCTGTAGGTCCCCTTTAATGAATCAGGATATCCACACTGCTTATTTGCACCTACTTAAGTTAATAAAATTACAACAAAACACGCTAGTCATGGGCGATTTTAACAATTCCTCTGTTGACTGGGAAACTTATATGAGTGCCAACATGCTTGCACAAAGGTTCCTAGACTTTGTTAACACAAATGCCCTGCAACAAATAGTATGCAACCCCGCAAGGGGCTCAAATATTCTTGACCTGGTCCTCACCAACATGGGTTATCATTGTACCACCACAAGTGTAGAACCCTCACTGGTTAAATCTCATCACAAACCAGTGACATTTGAAGTAGCTATACCACCTGAAGCCCACTTAGCTGAAATCAAGCTGAAAAATGCCATCAAAGCTAATTATACCCTCCTAAGGGATGGCATAAATAATTTCCAAGCTCCTATTCCCACAGATGGCATTGATAACTGTACTAAGGTATATTTAAATGCCCTGTGCAAACATTTACTCAAATGTATTGACACAGCTGTACCTGATAGGATCAAACCAAGATCCTCAAGAAAAATGCAAGCCTCCCTGGTGGACATCTAGGATTAATAAGTTATAAAACAAGAGGAAGAAGCTGCTGTATAAGAATAAAAAAAAGAGGTCCCAGCACTGAAAAAACACCCTCCTTTGCTTGAACAAACAAATAAGACAACTTGTAAATTCCTCTAAGGGCAACTCTGAAAAAAAAATGTAATAACCATAACGAAGGATAGCCGTAAGACATTCTTCAGCTATATCAGTAACCTAAAAGGAAAGACCCAGATATGTGCTAAACTAGCTGTAGATAGCATCACACACACTGATCCTGCCAAAATACCTAACCTATAGCCAAAAGGTTTGGCAAAAATTTCACACCCTTGTCCCCTCCTAACATTCCACAAAGCATTCTCTATACATCACCCCCACCTTGCATTTCCAAAGAGCAAGACATTAATGCTCTGTTCAAGGCCAAAACCACAGCCTCTTTGGGACCGGATAATGTGATGCCCCTGCACTGGCCCAGTAATCAAGGAGCCTCAATCCTCACCACTGGTAACCGTGAGAGACATGCACAATGGGAGGATGACAAGTTCACACACAGTAAAGTACAGTTTCCCTCAAGAGCACACAGAGAGCACAGTCAGTCTGGGGCTGGTTTCTGCTTCTTTCGCCAGATCCCCAAAAAGTCTCCCCACTGGCACAGCTGTAGGGTTGAGATCTCAGCTGAGTGGTCAAGCTAAAACCTCCAGTTCCCTCTCTGTCCAACCAGTGCGTCATGTCCCTGCCCAAGTAGCTGACACACACACACACACACACACACACACACACACACACTTACTTTGAGATTTGATTGCTATACAAACACATACACACACCTGGGAAAGTCTGGCACAGATTTACTAGCTATGCCCCCTTCTGCCCAGACTTTAAGGTAGTTATCATTGCCACCAACCAGTCTTTATCAGCTACTCTAAGGCCCTTAGCAAAGGGTGACCAATCCTACTAGGCAACATTACTTTTATCCAAATGGTAGTTTTAACCAAGACTTGCAAAACTATTTAGGGGTGGTCTGTACAGTGTCACCAAATACGTATGCAAGTACTCTCAGAGCTTAAATATGTCTCACAAATATCAGCCAGAAAGATAGGTTTAAATATATTTAATAATAAATAATAAAAGAACAAGGCAATACTCAATAATAAACAAAATTACTTCAGAGTTCAGAATCGCAGGAAATATTTTAAAACAACATTGCAGGACAATCTTAAATAAATACAGAAAGCATCTAAACTAATCTTTACTAGATTCCTATCTATAGCTAAAAGAAATGACTGTACCATAGTTAGTTACTATTAGCAAGGCAAATGCAGATGAGTGGATGGTCTTACTAGGTCCAAGACAAAACACAAAATGCAGTCTCTCTCTCTCAGAGAGTTCTTAAATCAATATCACAAATTACTGCTGAGTTAGCTTGGATGACATAACTTTTTGTCACCTGACTGTAGTTCCCAAGCTAAACTAGAAACCAACATCTCTGTGTTAAAAATACATATCTCTCAGATGTGTAGCTGCTAGGAAGTCATAAAGCTTTTACATTTTAAACATAGTAAGTACTTCTGTCTAAGACAATAGAAAAAACATCTAGCCTAGATATCCTGTCTTCTTGCTGCACTGAAAGTAACTTTTACAGCACATCGTAAAGCACATAATTTCAACTTATTTTCTTGAAGTTTTCTAAGTTAATCTTCTATGTTCCTGTAAGGTATGCTGTGGTTACATTCTTGAAGCTCAGTACATAGCATACAGTTCTGTATAAATCATATCAATATTCACAAATGACATAGAATTTATTTACAAAATTCCAGATAGCTGGGCTGGCAATGTCACAGACGGCATTCCAGGTTATGTTTTAAATGGTCTAAAGCATGAGTTAGCAACTCCATTAGGTACTCTCTTCAGCAACAGCCTGAGAACTGTTTTTCCCATGCTGAATGGAAAACAGCAACCATCATTCCCCTTCATAAAATGGGTACAGCAACAAATCCTGGGAACTACTGACACATATGCCTAACCAGCTTTATCTGTAAGGCTGTGAAACAAATCATCATGGGTCTTATAAATAAAGATACAGGTGATCTCCAAACCCTTGATCTGACACAGTTTGGTTTTGTCAAAGGCAGGTCATGCCTGTTAAACCTAGCGGACCTCTTCAGAAACATCACCAGAGCTACAGACGAAGGCAAATTTGTGCATACAGCCTATCTTGACTTAGCCAAGGCCTTTGACTCAATCCAACATTCGGCCATCATTGATAAACTCTCCCGTTTGATATCAACTATTATGTCATCAGGTGGGTTACTAACTGGCTCACCAACAGATCACACTCTGTCAGAGTTAGGGACTTTACCTCAACCTGCAGATCTGTCACCAGTGGGGATCTACAAGGGTCAGTATTGGCTCCCCTCCTGTTTGTAATATACTTCTCAGAAGTTCAGGCCAAACAGAATGGCTGTGGCTGACTAAATTTGCTGATGACTGCAAATTAGGTGCAATCATTGAATCTCCAAATGATTTCAGTATGCTTCAAGAGGGGCTTACACAAACCAATGATTAGTGCCAAAGCCATGGACTCAAACTCAGTGCTAAAAATGCATCATCATCCTCTTCAGTATAATACCCCAAGTAATAACTCAGTAGTGAGAGAATTGGAATGCAAGTTGACTGTAACCTAAACTTTGACCACCATGTGTGTACTGTGGTAAGGAAGGCATTCTATGTCACACACCTCATTAGCAAAGGCATTGACTCAACAGTGAAAGAGGTCATAACACCCCTGTACTCAACCCTTATCAGGCCAATAATTGACTACAATGCTCCCTTGTTACTTTGGTATGTACCTTAACAGGCACCTGCAGCAACTTGAGAGACCTCAGAGATTTCTAACCAGGAAAATTCAGGGTCTTCAACACATGTCATACATTGACAGATTGAAGTCACTGTCACTGTACTCAGTAGCATACATACTCCTTAGAGAAGACTTGTGCCTGGCATAAAGAACACTTTCAGATCCAAACCTAATGGAAATGCTGCACATCCACAAGTCAAATGGGACAAGGTCACTTGCTCCAGGGACCTTAACCTGGCCTGTGACATAAATGGGACCTACTGGAGAGACAGCTATGTCTCTCAGAGGTTGCCAGTCCTCTGGAATAGGCTACTAGTTCACATCAAACAAAGCCCCTCTCTGACCCTGTTTAAACATAGACTGGATAAGAAACCGTAAACTCCTGCCAGGGATTTCACCTATGACCTTCCTAGATATGGGCAGTCATTGCTAACTAAGATCTTTATGTAGGTATCTATAATTTTTTTTCAGCATGTGAAAGGAGGAGTGTAAGTACATTGCAGTTCATGTAAAGCAGTTAATGAATTTCTTTTCTGTGTAATGCATGAGGTTTCTGTATACAGTTCCTTTATGATTAGTAGTTTTCAGAGCACGTAGTAATTTATTAGTTTCCCTGACTGTGACAGTATATTTCACTACAGTTCACTTTACTAGTATTTTTTAAACTTTGGCAGATGCCCATAATAATAATCATAAATCCGTTAATATGTATTGGTTGTGCTTGCAATGTCCTTAGTCTGTATAGTAGTTACACAGTCTAAGTGATTCAACAGGTGGCACACTTGTTTTTGGCTCTGGAAGATCAGAAGGCTGTGGGTTTTATTTCCACACCTGGTATTTGGATTAATTTACAGTCTTGACACTGCACTGCAGTATAAGGGGGATGCTGCACTCATGCGTGTGCTGTCATTTGGATGAGATGTTAAACTGAGGTCCCATCTGCTTGAGTAAATGTAAAAGATCTTATGGCGTTTATCGATAAAAGATTAAGAGTTATTTTGGGCAGGATTCACGATGGCTTGCACGGAGTCTAAGAGTAGAGTAAGACTCCATGCAACCATCACGTCCGACGAGCGATCCAGGAACAGCCTGTAGGGGCATGTAAGAGAGCTCCTAAAACGGCTCTTACACGGACAGGGCTGGGACATGCAAATCACCTCAATTGCAGGCGAAAGGCATGCAAATGAGGTAGATTTGCGATTCAGGAAACCTGAACCTGTCCGAGTAAGAGCAGTGTTATTTGCAGAAATGTACTCAGTTGACAACTGAGTACCATTCTGCAAATAGCAAAACAGAGCCATGACAGCTCCAAATAAAGGTTGCATCCAGTCAAGGAAGCATGCCAATGGCCAAATATACGGCCATTGGAAATGTTCCCTGATGAAAATTAAAATAAAAATAATTATTGTTTTTTGGTGATTTCCGATGTATAAGCATAGCGCAGCGACACGCAAACGGGCTGCGTTCTAAAACCCAGAATACTGCAAATTAAAACCCACAAATGTGGATTTTATTGAAAGTGGTAATATACAATGCAAGGGAATGGCAGGCTGAAGACAACATGGCCACCGAGTAGAGGTTGCTAAGGGGGGAAGCTCAGTCTAAGACATGTAACCAAGCATTAGTAGGCAATCCTATGTAAATGAGCGTTAGGATAGTGAATCGCTAGTTTACATAGCAAATGAGCACAGTCAGTGGAGTGTAGGAGTAGGATATGGGGAGTAACAGAGTAGAAGATAGGTGACATCATGAGGGGGGTATGTATGAAAGAAGTGAAGCTCATTGGAGCAGAGTGTCATGTGTCCGCTGTCATTTACACATCATGGAAAGAGGTGTGTCAACAGGTAGGCTAGGGAAAGGCAAGAAATGGAAGGTGTATGCCGTGGATAACACCAAAGTTTTTGCTGACTTGCATTCGCACGTGTGCGCTCCTGTAAACCCAAGTACGACAGAGTGCACATGTGTAAGCGTGAGTGCGCGCGTTTAAGCCAGAGTAAGCATGTATAAGGCTGTTTAAAGAGTTGTAAGCGCGTTTGCGCTGGTGTGCACGCATTTTAACCCGAATAAGCAGGTTTTAGTCCGTGTAAGCATGTGTGCGCACGTGTTAGCTGCTGTGTGCGTGTTTGCGCGGCGTTCCCCCCCCTGAGGAAACAGAAAGGAAAAAGGAAGCACAACAAATAGTAGGAAGCTACCAGGGAGTACTAGCAGAGCTAGCAGGTGAAAACAATCAGAATCAGGCAATTATACAGGCAGTACACTAGCCCAGCCCAGCCTAGCACTTAAAACTCTGCCAACAGCAGTCCATTATGTTTCACACAACAGACACTGCAGTAAGCTAATAGAAGTGAAAACTGAAAAAGCTTTACTGAGACAAAGAAATGTTAGGGGCTGCCATTGCTGTTATAAGACGACATATGTAACATGCTGAGGGTGGTAACAATGGAAATGCTGCTGGACAACCCACAGTGAGGAGACGGAGAAGAGTGTACAGGCCCTGGGTAACCTACCAGGGGCTACATGAGCTGGAGATAGTGGAGTGCTATAGAGTGGACAGAGACCTCCTGCAGCAAATTGTTGAGCTGTGCAGGCCAAGCCTCACACACAGAACCAACAGAGGGGAACCCATCCCAGTGGAAACCAAGGTATGTGTTGGCCTAAAAATACTAGCAACAGGTACCTCCCAGAGACCAACTGGTGATATAATGGGGATATCACAGGCATCAGCATCCAGGGTACTACACCAGTTTCTGGATGCTATGTCAGCATATGTCGTTGATCATGTATATTTTCCCAGTTCCTGTGAGGTATTGGCCAGCAATATGCGTCTCTTCCAGCAAATAGCGGAATACCCTGAGGTAGTGGGTGCAATAGACTGCATGCACATGTGCATCAAAGCACCAGCCGGCGAGCGGGGTAGGGTCTACTTCAACTGCAAGGACTTCCCCTCCATCAACTGCCAGGTCGTGTGTGATGCCCAGGGCATAATACTGAATGTGTGTGCAGGCTGCCCTGGAAGCTACCATGATTCCCATATCTGGCATCTGACGCAGCTGTACCAGACATTTGCCAATGGGGACATCCCACATGGTCACCTAGTGGGGGATGCTGGCTGTGCACTGGAGCCATGGCTGATGACACCCATCAGAAAAGCACACACACCTGAACAGGAACGCCATAATGAGGCACACGCACAAACACGTAATGTAATAGAGCGTGTGTTTGGGCTGCTCAAGTCACGGTTCCGGTGCCTTTACACATCTGGTGCAGCCTTGCAGTACTCGCCAACTACATGTACCCAAATTGTCATGGTATGTGCTATGCTACATAATATGATCCTGCAAAAACAGCTGGAGCAGGACCAGCATAGGCCTGGGCCAAACAGCCCCCCACCATTGCCAAGGCCATCACAGGCAGAGCGTGACTCGGAGGAGGAACAACCTGAGCCTGCCTCAGTAGGCAGAAGTAGGCGTGCCCAGTATGCTTTGGCCTTGGCAAAGAGGCAATGCATAGCACATACACTGGCTCAGTAGGAACTCTGGAAATTATACCTCTCTCCGACTCGCACATAAAGTAAAAGGGATGCCTAAGTTGACACTACCTGCTTCCAAACATGTGCAGGGAGTGTAGTATGTGCATCCGACATAGGCAGCCCTGCAGCACCACCTAAGGCATGAATGCCATGTGTTAAGCAATATAAAGCAGTGCTAAACAGCAATTACCACCATGTAGTATATACAAACAAAATCGCACACACCAACTAGCACAACTGTGGTCAATGTTCATTAATATTGGGCAACGTCCAGCAATGTTGGTGAATATTGAGCAATGTCAGACAAGCCTGGTCTAAGTAGGGCATAGCTGAACAAAAGCCAACATGCTCATATTTGCTTAACAGGCCCTTAAGCAGTCTAGTCTGCTCAGTATGAAAATATAAAGCAGTGATGGGCCTCGAACCCAGAATACTGTGCACTATAGCCAAAGTACTGAACCACTAAACCATGACAGTATTGCAGTGGTCTACCTGTATGATGGAATGTTGATAAGTCTATGCAAAGTATTCCATGGAAACCCTGCAGGCACAGCATAATCCTTGTTGAGTTATGACACAAAGGTGAGTCTTGCAGTGAGAACAGAACCTGACTTCCAACACACACAGTATAAATGTTAATATTGGTCATGTTCGCACACATCAGCAAATGTAGTGGACCTCAGATAGCAACATACTGAAGGGTCACACTGGGCATGCTCACACACTTGAATAAATGAGACAAATGTCAGGCAACAAAACATGGAATGTCAGAATGCTCACATACTTAGGCCATGTCTGAGTACAGCAGTGGGCCATGCATATCTGGCAGTTGCATGTGTTAACCCAGGAACCTGTCACTATACAGCAATCCGCCCTGTGCACACAGTTACATGACAACAGACACATCTATAATATAGTGGAACCCTGTCATAATCAAATATGTTCTGCAGATACTGAAGTTCTTCATGGAAACTGGTAAAGCAAAGATGATAAAGACCTGCAAACAGTATCAGCAATAAACATTGTGCATCTTGAACATTAACATAGGTTCAGAGGTCGATACTAGGCTATCTGCCCTAGGGCATGTACAAGCCTAGCCAGAGTGTGTTTGGCATTCACAACCCTGTCAGATTACGACACTGTGTGTGTGAATAGTAGGTCACACAAGATAGCCCATGTACGTTTATGCTAGTGTGCCTCTGTCTAGCAGGGACACAGAAGATATCCCAGGGGTAAATATACAATCACCCATACAGTCATCAAGATGTCTCCAGTAGGTGGTCAGTGGGTGGCTCTGCCTATGTGAAACTGGGATTACATTCTGTAGTGAGTGGAGCCTCTGGGATAAGAATCTGTCCCTCCACAATGTCCTATTAACATCTGTGCTGAGGTATACGTCCCTGCAGTGTGTAGCTCCAAGGGAGTTGGATATCCTGAGGTGGAGCATGTCCTATAATTCTGGTTTGGGTATAGCTGTAAACAACAGGCACACATCATATCTGAGTAGGTGGTAAGCGACTGAATAGAGCTGGAGTTACTGCATCTGAACTATGCAGGGCATCTGTGTGAGTCCCTAGATCTGCTTGGTGAGGACCGTCGGTGGCCAGTACAGTTGCTGCAGGTGTCAGGTAAGGTACACCCCAAATGTGGCATTGTAACCAAGCTTGGATGTGATGAGTATAGGGGCACAATGACCTCACTCGATCTAGATGTGAAACCATATGGGATAAGGTGGCACACATAGAAGGTGTGTCCAACCACTTTGGCAATGTGAATGTTAAAGGCGACAGTACGAACAAGTGATGTCCCCAAACCCCTAACAACTCCAACTGTATGTAATGGAGTACTACCTATGTGGTAATGTGTGGGCATGTTGTTACTCCCAAACGGGATGACTATGCAACTAATGGCATTTAGCTGTAGGCCATGGCTCAGGCACCAGTCATCCATCTCTGTGAGACCCTGATTGAGTATGCATGTGGCAGCTGGAGAGTTGATCATGGCACCCAGTTTGCAGTCAAGTGCAAACATGTTCAGCCATATTCCCCCTGTGATAGCCTGTACATAAGACAAATATATACTGAATAAGAGAGATCCCAGGACCAAGCCATGTGGGATGCCATGTGTAACTGGTGTATAGTCAGACATGGCACCTGCAATTCTGACCATGTGGGTGCTATCCCTGATCTAGGTATCAATCCATTGTGTGAGATATGTGCCCAAATTGACGCTGGTGAGCCTATGCATAATGGCCCAGTGGGTTATTGTGTTGAATGGTTTTGCAAGGTTCAGGCAGGCTGTGTGGACAGCCGTCCGTATGTCGATGGACCTGTTAGCCATTTAAAGAATACCTACAAGTTCAAGAGGCAAGATCTGCCCACAACATTGCTGAAATGAGTAGGACACAGTGTCTGTAGGTTCCCGATGTCTGTGTGTAGAAGTCCTATGACAATATGCTTCATAGCTTTGCAGAACAGGCTACATAGGCTTATAGGGCAATATTGTCTGTGGTCCGTTGTGGCACCAACTCTGTGGAGCGGGACCACTGTCGCAGTACGCCATTCCTTGGGTACATATCCTGTGGTAACTCCGATATTGAACAGTGATGTAATGTGAGGGTTGCGTTTGTCATGATGATCGTGTATGATGCAGGCTGGGACACCTTCTGATCACATTGATACTGTGATGTACGCTGTGGGGAGAGCAGCACTCATCTGTTACTGTGTGATGTCAGGTAGGTTATACTCTGTTGGGATGGATAGCTGCTCCTTAGGGGGGATGGGTGGGAGACATCTGCTCTGATCCTGTTTGCCAGGATGTAGGCAATGCCAGTGGGTTCAGGATAGGTTTAGTCAGTATGCAGTAACTCACAGCATATCAGTGAGTATCCACCCAGGTTCCTGACATAACTGAAGAAGGCCGAGTGATAGTCCTACGTGTCAGGTGGAATTGTCTGGTAGAAGCGGCCCTTAGAAAAGTCCATGAGTGATTGTAGCTGTCTGCTAGTACAGATCACAGATGCCTTCCCAGTCTGGGATTGTGCTCTATCATGTAGTAGCGTCCTCCTGATGTTGTACAGCTTATTAATGGCTGGGGTCTACCAGACAGGTCCCCTGCCATTGTAGTAGTGGGTCTTGTTGTTATTTGGGATAGCACAATCCATGCAGTACACTAGGTGTCCATAGAATGTGTATGTAAAGGATGCAGCAGTGTGAGCCATATATGCCACTGTCTCAGGATCTCTGAAGGATACCACCTTGCTTTGGTGAAGTGAGATGTTGGCTCATGAGAAGTTCACCAAGATTACCCATGATGGGTGTGTGGAGGGTATATGTATGTCCTGTGAGATACATGTATGTTCTGACCTTACCAATGAGGGGTATATCGCTGGTGTGGAACATAGAGTCCCCATGTTGGTGATGAGCAGGTCCAATATGTATTCCCCCTTGTGGCTGTGCTGACTGGTTGTGCCAAAGCATATGAGTCCACAAATTGTAGTGACTGTTGGGTGAGGTTGTCGGGGCTTGAGTAGTATCCCCAGTCAATATGTGTGTATATGAAGTCACACAATATAATAGTGTCTGTGGAGACCTTCATATTCTCCATAGTTCCCACAAAAGCCGAGTGTGGTTCCTGAGTTTGGGAGTGTTTTCTGTAGAAGGCAACAAACTGAAAGGCAGTATTGCACAATGGTAGTTGTATATGTATGGTCTGTGATGCTTTGTGCAGTGCTACTAACCTGGAGGTGTGTGTATCTGTGATGTATATGGATACTCCCCCTAGTTGTATTGTCTGTTCCAAGTCTTGTTGTCAGACAGCATGGTATGAAACATAACCTGGTAGTGCTGGTGTGCATAAGCGAGCCTGAACCAGGTGTCTGTCAGTGCACAGATATTGCTCTCCTCCATACTGAGGAGAGTCCTGAGTGGCCACAATATGAGGTTAACACAACTGTTGTTGAGCAGCATTACCCTTAGTTTCATTTAACCTGTAATGTCTATGGAGGTGGGTTTGTCTTCTGAGCCCTGCTTAAAAAAGGCACTCTGGTGGTAGCAAGAGCCTTAGCCAGCATACCAAAGTCCAAGGGTGACAGGTGCAAGCTGTCCATAGTGAAGCTACATGGCATGTTGAGCATGTCACCATACGCTGACAGACACTGTATCCCCTATGAATGAAATAAATGTGTTAGCCAGCTGTTAAATGTGATATGTGTGTCCGTATACTGTGACATCATAATTGGTGGGTGTAAGATGCTAGACAAGGTCAGGGTCATACTGGCCTGGGCTACATGATCAGAGTGTACCTCCATGTATCATGTCATGTGGTCCAGGGAGTAACATCTGAGGTTACACACATGAGCATGGACAATGATGGTGCCAGTTTTGTACTTGCTTTGGAGTGACCTGATTGCCTGTGTTATGCGGCAGATCCTGGCACCCAACAGACAGCCCAAAGTGACTATTCCCTTGTCAGGGCTGGTGAGTGGAACGTCAGTATGTCTGAACATAAGTGTCACCTATTACACGTGTATTAGGTGTGTTGTTTAGCCCGAAGGGCAGTGACTGTGTGGCACACTGACATTGTGAACTTTGTGATATGTGGGTATTGTAGTGGGGTAGCAGGTGTGTGTGTGTCTGCTTTGGAGGTCTCTGCTGCTTAGGTAGAGTACATTTACAGCATCCGAGTATGTCAATGTGTGCTAATGTGGTTTGAGTGCTGTTGCTAGAGGATATGTGAGACTGATATGTGGTGTGTGTGGTTACCTTCACCACCTGATAGACTGTGCCAGTCATGGGTCGAGAGAGTTCATCTCCCTGTATGTCTATATAGGTGCATCTCACACATATATCTGAGTTTGTCGGGAGGAGGAGAGGGTTGTCTGCGTACATGAGGCAGATGTGACATTGTGTCAATATCACAACATCCACCAGCTGGACTGAAGAGTACACACAAAACCGACCCCTGGACATGCCAGGATATTATCATGACATACTCTGTAGCCTGATCACAAAGGATCAGTAGGGTGTTAAGCGTGTAAAAGAGTATAACAGGTATTAGTGCTCATGTTCGTTAGTGTTTTATAAAGAGGAGCTGAGAAGGAGTCCAGACTGAATCATGACACCTCCTTCAGCTATGTCATAAATATCAATGTACACCCATATATGTCCTGAGTCAGGGCCAACTGTACCTGTGTGTCAATTCCGACATCATGACAGACAGGCCCATATGTACATACCCTTCCCCCACTGACAATAGTCCACATCATCATACCAGGAGATATCACATGTAGAATGGATGAGTAGCTACCCCCACTGCCAAAAGCATGGCAGCAGGTGGAATACATTGATTCCCAATATATGTCATTCAAAAACTACAGAACAAACAGATCATGCACCTGAACAGTCAGCTGAGTCGCACCCCCTACACAGGATGTGGAACCGTTGAATGTGTCACAGCTACATATGGCACTCCCCACAAGTGTTGGTGCACAACACACCATGGGAAGTCCAGTATGCTTATGAGGTCTGATCTGCAAGGTCATGGAGTCCATCATGGTTGCAGTCATAAACAGAGCTATTGGAAGCTGACACACACACAACCCTACCAACTGTGGTATGTTCATGTGCGGATCATGGTTCCCAAACATGCTAGACTGTTTGCAAGGCAGCCACCCAGGACATACATCAATGAACACATCTACACATGTGTCACATAGACTTTGAATAGCCCTTTATCAACATCCCAGACACATGTAGTATCCACAAAACCAAGAAGCTGCGCATAAATATGTGTTGACATATGACGGAATGTCAATGTGTCCACAGATAGATCACACAAGGTAAGGATACTGAGGTCATGTTCAAGCTGTTGACACCTGCTGACCCACATGGACCATTCCTGGAATGGCATAAAACAAAGTGTACACACATCACCATGTCCAGTCTGATGATGTCACCATCCTATAAATACAGCAGGAGAAGGAAAACCAGCCAGTAAAGCAAATAGTGCGCTGTGTTAATGCGTCTCTTTCCAGTATCATAACATAGGTAGGGGTTTGAATCCTGCAAACTGAGTGTGTGTGTGTGTTGGGGGGGTGTATGTGTGCAGTTTCCTTTGAGAGGTGTTCCCTTTTTGGAGACTGGGAAAACTCAGTAAAGGAGGTACATGGGGGGTGTATGTGTGCAGTTTCCTTTGCGAGGTGTTCCCTTTTTGGAGACTGGGAAAACTCGGTAAAGGAGGTACATTCCTCTTTGGAAAGTCTGATGATGTCACCATACTACAGATACTGCAGGAGAAGGGGGGTGTATGTGTGCAGTTTCCTTTGAGAGGTGTTCCCTTTTTGGAGACTGGGAAAACTCAGTAAAAGAGGTACATTCCTCTTTGGAAAGTCTGATGATGTCACTATCCTACAAATACTGCAGGAGAAGGGGGGGTGTATGTGTGCAGTTTCCTTTGAGAGGTGTTCCCTTTTTGGAGACTGGGAAAACTCAGTAAAGGAGGTACATGGGGGGTGTATGTGTGCAGTTTCCTTTGAGAGGTGTTCCCTTTTTGGAGACTGGGAAAACTCAGTAAAGGAGGTACATTCCTCTTTGGAAAGTCTGATGATGTCACCATCCTACAAATACTGCAGGAGAAGGGAAACCAGCCAGTAAAGCAAATAGCTCGCTGTGTTAGTGCATCTCTCTAGTATCATAACATAGTTAGGTAGGGGTTTGAATCCTGCAAACAGTGTGTGTGTGTGTATGTGTGCAATTGTCTTTGAAAGGAGTGCCCTTTTTGGAGACTGTGAAAACACACTAAAAGAGGTACATTCCTCTTTGGCAAGTCTGATGATGTCACCATCCTACAAATACTGCAGGAGAAGGGAAACTAGCCAGTAAAACAAATAGTGTGCCATGTTAGTGTGTCTCTCTCTAGTATCATAACATAGTTAGGTAGGGGTTTGAATCCTGCAAACAGTGAGTGTATGTGTGCAATTGTCTTTGAAAGGAGTGCCCTTTTTGGAGACTGTGAAAACACACTAAAAGAGGTACATTCCTCTTTGGAAAGTCTGATGATGTCACCATCCTACAAATACAGCAGGAGAAGGGAAACCAGCCAGTAAAACAAATAGTGCGCCATGTTAATGCGTCACTCTCTAGTATCATAACATAGTTAGGTAGGGGGTTGAATCCTGCAAACAGTGTGTGTGTATGTGTGCAATTGTCTTTGAAAGGCGTACCCTTTTTGGAGACTGAAAACACACTAAAAGAGGTACATTCCTCTTTGGAAAGTCTGATGATGTCACCATCCTACAAATAAAGCAGGCGAAGGAGAACCAACCAATAAAGCAAATAGCACGCCATGTTAATGCGTCACTCTCTAGTATCATAACCTAGTTAGGTAGGGATTTGAATCCTGCAAACAGTGAGTGTGTGTGTATGTGTGCAATTGTCTTTGAAAGAAGTGTCCTTTTTGGAGACTGTGAAAACACACTAAAAGAGGTACATTCATCTTTGGAAAGTCTGATGATGTCACCATCCTACAAATACTGCAGGAGAAGGGAAACCAGCCAGTAAAGCAAATAGCTTGCTGTGTTAGTGCGTCTCTCTAGTATCATAACATAGTTAGGTAGGGGTTTGAATCCTGCAAACAGTGAGTGTGTGTGTATGTGTGCAATTGTCTTTGAAAAGAGTGTCATTTTTGGAGACTGTGAAAACACACTAAAAGAGGTACATTCATCTTTGGAAAGTCTGATGATGTCACCATCCTACAAATACTGCAGGAGAAGGAAAACCAGCCAGTAAATCAAATAGCTCTCTGTGTTAATGCGTCTCTCTAGTGTCATAACATAGCTAGGTAGGGGTTTGAATCCTGCAAACAGTGAGTGTGTGTGTGTATTTGTGCAATTGTCTTTGAAAGGAGTGTCCTTTTTGGAGACTGTGAAAACACACTAAAAGAGGTACATTCCTCTTTGGAAAGTCTGATGATGTCACCATCCTACAAATACTGCAGGAGAAGAGAAACCAGCCAGTAAAGCAAATAGCTCGCTGTGTTAGTGCATCTCTCTAGTATCATAACATAGTTAGGTAGGGGTTTGAATCCTGCAAACAGTGTGTGTATGTGTGCAATTGTCTTTGAAAGGAGTGTCCTTTTTGGAGACTGTGAAAACACACTAAAAGAGGTACATTCATCTTTGGAAAGTCTGATGATGTCACCATCCTACAAATACTGCAGGAGAAGGGAAACCAGCCAGTAAAGCAAATAGCTCGCTCTGTTAGTGCGTCTCTCTAGTATCATAACATAGTTAGGTAGGGGTTTAAATCCTGCAAACAGTGAGTGTATGTGTGCAATTGTCTTTGAAAGGAGTGCCCTTTTTGGAGACTGTGAAAACACACTAAAAGAGGTACATTCCTCTTTGGAAAGTCTGATGATGTCACCATCCTACAAATACTGCAGGAGAAGGGAAACTAGCCAGTAAAGCAAATGCGTCTCTCTCCAGTATCATAACATAGGTAGGGGTTTGAATCCTGCAAACAGTGTGTGTATGTGTGCAATTGTCTTTGAAAGGAGTGCCCTTTTTGGAGACTGTGAAAACACACTAAAAGAGGTACATTCCTCTTTGGAAAGTCTGATGATGTCACCATCCTACAAATACTGCAGGAGAAGGGAAACTAGCCAGTAAAGCAAATAGCTCGCCGTGTTAGTGCGTCTCTCTCTAGTATCATAACATATTTAGGTAGGGGTTTGAATCCTGCAAACAGTGTGTGTATGTGTGCAATTGTCTTTGAAAGGAGTGCCCTTTTTGGAGACTGTGAAAACACACTAAAAGAGGTACATTCCTCTTTGGAAAGTCTGATGATGTCACCATCCTACAAATACAGCAGGAGAAGGGAAACCAGCCAGTAAAGCAAATAATACGCCGTGTTAATGCGTCACTCTCTAGTATCATAACATAGTTAGGTAGGGGTTTGAATCCTGCAAACTGTGTGTGTGTGTGTGTGTGTGTGTGTGTGTGTGTGTGTGTGTGTGGGGCGGGGTTTGTGTGTATGTGTGCAATTGTCTTTGAAAGGAGTGTCCTTTTTGGAGACTGTGAAAACACACTAAAAGAGGTACATTCATCTTTGGAAAGTCTGATGATGTCACCATCCTACAAATACTGCAGGAGAAGGGACATCAGCCAGTAAAGCAAATAGCTTGCTGTGTTAGTGCGTCTCTCTAGTATCATAACATAGTTAGATAAGGGGTTTGAATCCTGCAAACAGTGTGTGTGTGTGTGTGTATGTGTGCAATTGTCTTTGAAAGGAGTGTCCTTTTTGGAGACTGTGAAAACACACTAAAAGAGGTACATTCCTCTTTGGAAAGTCTGATGATGTCACCATCCTACAAATACAGCAGGAGAAGGGAAACCAGCCAGTAAAGCAAATAGTATGCCGTGTTAATGTGTCACTCTCTAGTATCATAACATAGGTAGGGGTTTGAATCCTGCAAACAGTGAGTGTGTGTATGTGGGGCGGGGTTTGTGTGTATGTGTGCAATTGTCTTTGAAAGGAGTGTCCTTTTTGGAGACTGTGAAAACACACTAAAAGAGGTACATTCATCTTTGGAAAGTCTGATGATGTCACCATCCTACAAATACTGCAGGAGAAGAGAAACCAGCCAGTAAAGCAAATAGCTCGCTGTGTTAGTGCGTCTCTCTATTATCATAACATAGTTAGGTAGAGGTTTGAATCCTGCAAACAGTGAGTGTGTGTATGTGTGCAATTGTCTTTGAAAGGAGTGCCCTTTTTGGAGACTGTGAAAACACACTAAATGAGGTACATTACTCTTTGGAAAGTCTGATGATGTCACCATCCTACAAATACTGCAGGAGAAGAGAAACCAGCCAGTAAAGTAAATAGCACGCCGTGTTAGTGTTTCTCTCTCTAGTATCCTAACATAGTTAGGTAGGGGTTTGAAACCTGCAAACAGTGAGTGTGTATGTGTGCAATTGTCTTTGAAAGGCGTGCCCTTTTTGGAGACTGTGAAAACACACTAAAAGAGGTACATTCCTCTTTGGAAAGTCTGATGATGTCACCATCCTAGAAATACAGCAGGAGAAGGGGAACCAACCAGTAAAGCAAATAGCACGCCGTGTTAATGCGTCACTCTCTAGTATCATAACATAGTTAGGTAGGGGTTTGAATCCTGCAAATGCTGACTATGTGTGTGTCTCTGTTAGTCAACGTGGTGTGGGTTTTGCTTTTACTATGGTATGACATAGTATGATGACAACAGTAAGTGCATTGCAGACATCAGGTATCTGCGTGGCAAATATATATGTGTACATGTCCCTTCAATCAGTACATAGGTGTGAAGCCTGCATACTACATGAATACATTTATTTTCATTGACATGTTGTGCCGCTGCTTCTCAGATCATAGGTCACATATGTATGTATGTGACATGGCCGTCCACTGTCGTGTTCTGTGGCCAAGGTCATCTGTGGCACACACACCCATGACAGTTACTTAAGAGTAGTGTGAGTGAGGGCATATGCCTGAGGTATATGTCAGACATGGTCATACACAACAAAGTCTGCCAAGAATGGTCAGTCTTTATAGATGTATGACAGGCTTGTGGATATGCATTCAGGCCTCTAATGTCTTATGTGATACACCTTGGGACTCCACAATACCTATGGATATGTGGATACCAAGGGACACATGACATAACATGGGTCTGTATGTACACAATGGTACCCGACATACATGTTGAGGGCTACCACCTGTGTGGTACTGATGGAATAGTATGTTTAGTACATGAGGATGACTATGCCATAGTCGGCATACTGCTATACAGCATGTATCACACAACAGGTATCTGTCTATATGATACCCTTGTGTAGGATATGCGTCCCATCCAGGGAATGCATTGTAGGCCAATCCATGCATTCTCAGATTTGGATGGACACATCCCTAGTGTGCCTGCATGTACCTAAGGGGGCTATATGACACACAGGTGTGGTCACAGTAATGGGTAGCGGTCATCACCACTGGTTAGTGTTATAGTGTAGCACCGGATGGATCTAATTGATACTGGGTTCCCTACTACTGTGTGTCATTTGTCAGGACATCATCTAATGATTGCTTATAGTCATGCTGTTGAGGTTGTGTATACTACCAGACTGCAAATCATTGACTGATATTAACGGTATCACCCACAGCATAGTGTCAACCCATGTCATACACACATCTACCCATGTTATTACATAACTGTAGTAGAATGCATACTGGCCATTGAAAGATGCAATGAGATGTTAACAATGTGTACAACAGGGTATGCCACACGTCCCATGTGTCCACTATGCACGTACATCCAGACAGTGCGCACCCACCATGTTCACAGATGTACACTTGCTAATCTGTACTGCACACATCACATACGTACTGTCCACTCACTAACACATGCTGGCAACACATCACACATCAGCCAAGTGGCACATGGGTGTATAATACATACTCAGACCTAACAGTGGTGTAAACAATGCTACATTGACAATCAGAGCTTTGATGCATAATGTCTGCTCAGATATACCTACAAGGATGTAGTTACACTTCCTTGTTGACAACTTGCTATTATTGCTACACTGCTATAGTGTCACCCTGTGCATCAGCATCATGTTAGCCTGTCCCTCCGTCGATAATGCAGATGACAGGAGGCGGCACAGGTATCATCATATGCACAGGGCGTTTTGTTGTTTGCCAGAGCCTGACATTGACCCATCCAATCGACATGTGTGTGTGTGTGTGTGTGTGTGAGGGACAACAGTACAGCATGGACCAATGTTGATGTAATGTGTGTGTGTGTATGTGTGAGCCCTAGTTGTTTGGTTAATGTGTGTGTGTCTGCATACAGACAGCTCCACCATGAGGCTGCCATATACGGTGGTTTGTGGGACAGCCACAGACTGTACCTGCTTGGCTGTACAGATCACTGTCTCTGGCCACGGACACAGTACCTGTGCCTGGCAGGGGGGCTACGGACAGTATCGGGTACCAACCCTGACTGGGTACTGTCATCAGAGGCAGAGGTATGACGACTGGACCCATGTCTCTGCTGGGACTGGCCAGAGCCACGTGCACGTGGTCTACTGGGATGGACAATGGACAGGCCAGCCCCAGCATTGCTGGGGATGATACTGCCACTACGGGAGCGGCAGTGAACTGTGGGCCGTCCGCGACCACTGCCAGCTGTTGTTGCTGGCATGCGTCTGCGTCGACGTCGCAACCATCCCGCACGGTCCTGGCTCGAGGAAGACATGTTGTGGAGGGCATCTGTTGTCTCCCCCCAACGTCTATCAATGACCTCAGTGTACGTCCGGATGCCACCGGCAAGGTCACGGATGCTGTCATTGATAGCGGTGTAATGTGCCCTCTGCGCCCTAAGTCCCT